>NW_023665530.1:1892500-2192500 GCF_014743375.2 Drosophila subpulchrella
CGACAGATCGACAGATCGACAGATCGACAGATCGACAGATCGACAGATCGACAGATCGACAGATCGACAGATCGACAGATCGACAGATCGACAGATCGACAGATCGACAGATCGACAGATCGACAGATCGACAGATCGACAGATCGACAGATCGACAGATCGACAGATCGACAGATCGACAGATCGACAGATCGACAGATCGACAGATCGACAGATCGACAGATCGACAGATCGACAGATCGACAGATCGACAGATCGACAGATCGACAGATCGACAGATCGACAGATCGACAGATCGACAGATCGACAGATCGACAGATCGACAGATCGACAGATCGACAGATCGACAGATCGACAGATCGACAGATCGACAGATCGACAGATCGACAGATCGACAGATCGACAGATCGACAGATCGACAGATCGACAGATCGACAGATCGACAGATCGACAGATCGACAGATCGACAGATTGACAGATCGACAGATTGACAGATCGACAGATCGACAGATCGACAGATCGACAGATCGACAGATCGACAGATCGACAGATCGACAGATCGACAGATCGACAGATCGACAGATCGACAGATCGACAGATCGACAGATCGACAGATCGACAGATCGACAGATCGACAGATCGACAGATCGACAGATGGACAGATGGACAGATGGACAGATGGACAGATGGACAGATCGACAGATCGACAGATCGACAGATCGACAGATCGACAGATCGACAGATCGACAGATCGACAGATCGACAGATCGACAGATCGACAGATGGACAGATCGACAGATCGACAGATCGACAGATCGACAGATCGACAGATCGACAGATCGACAGATCGACAGATCGACAGATCGACAGATCGACAGATCGACAGATCGACAGATCGAAAGATCGACAGATCGACAGATCGACAGATCGACAGATCGACAGATCGACAGATCGACAGATCGACAGATCGACAGATCGACAGATCGACAGATCGACAGATCGACAGATCGACAGATCGACAGATCGACAGATCGGCAGATCGACAGATCGACAGATCGACAGATCGACAGATCGACAGATCGACAGATCGACAGATCGACAGATCGACAGATCGACAGATCGACAGATCGACAGATCGACAGATCGACAGATCGACAGATCGACAGATCGACAGATCGACAGATCGACAGATCGACAGATCGACAGATCGACAGATCGACAGATCGACAGATCGACAGATCGACAGATCGACAGATCGACAGATCGACAGATCGACAGATGGACAGATGGACAGATGGACAGATGGACAGATGGACAGATCGACAGATCGACAGATCGACAGATCGACAGATCGACAGATCGACAGATCGACAGATCGACAGATCGACAGATCGACAGATCGACAGATCGACAGATCGACAGATCGACAGATCGACAGATCGACAGATCGACAGATCGACAGATCGACAGATCGACAGATCGACAGATCGACAGATCGACAGATCGACAGATCGACAGATCGACAGATCGACAGATCGACAGATCGACAGATCGAAAGATCGACAGATCGACAGATCGACAGATCGACAGATCGACAGATCGACAGATCGACAGATCGACAGATCGACAGATCGACAGATCGACAGATCGACAGATCGACAGATCGACAGATCGACAGATCGACAGATCGACAGATCGACAGATCGACAGATCGACAGATCGACAGATCGACAGATCGACAGATCGACAGATCGACAGATCGACAGATCGACAGATCGACAGATCGACAGATCGACAGATCGACAGATCGACAGATCGACAGATCGACAGATCGACAGATCGACAGATCGACAGATCGACAGATCGACAGATCGACAGATCGACAGATCGACAGATCGACAGATCGACAGATCGACAGATCGACAGATCGACAGATCGACAGATCGACAGATCGACAGATCGACAGATCGACAGATCGACAGATCGACAGATCGACAGATCGACAGATCGACAGATCGACAGATCGACAGATCGACAGATCGACAGATCGACAGATCGACAGATCGACAGATCGACAGATCGACAGATCGACAGATCGACAGATCGACAGATCGACAGATCGACAGATCGACAGATCGACAGATCGACAGATCGACAGATCGACAGATCGACAGATCGACAGATCGACAGATCGACAGATCGACAGACAGACAGACAGACAGACAGACAGACAGACAGACAGACAGACAGACAGACAAATAGACAGACAGACAGACAGACAGACAGACAGACAGACAGACAGACAGACAGACAGACAGACAGACAGACAGACAGACAGACAGACAGACAGACAGACAGACAGACAGACAGACAGACAGACAGACAGACAGACAGACAGACAGACAGACAGACAGACAGACAGACAGACAGACAGACAGACAGACAGACAGACAGACAGACAGACAGACAGACAGACAGACAGACAGACAGACAGACAGACAGACAGACAGACAGACAGACAGACAGACAGACAGACAGACAGACAGACAGACAGACAGACAGACAGACAGACAGACAGACAGACAGACAGACAGACAGACAGACAGACAGACAGACAGACAGACAGACAGACAGACAGACAGACAGACAGACAGACAGACAGACAGACAGACAGACAGACAGACAGACAGACAGACAGACAGACAGACAGACAGACAGACAGACAGACAGACAGACAGACAGACAGACAGACAGACAGACAGACAGACAGACAGACAGACAGACAGACAGACAGACAGACAGACAGACAGACAGACAGACAGACAGACAGACAGACAGACAGACAGACAGACAGACAGACAGACAGACAGACAGACAGACAGACAGACAGACAGACAGACAGACAGACAGACAGACAGACAGACAGACAGACAGACAGACAGACAGACAGACAGACAGACAGACAGACAGACAGACAGACAGACAGACAGACAGACAGACAGACAGACAGACAGACAGACAGACAGACAGACAGACAGACAGACAGACAGACAGACAGACAGACAGACAGACAGACAGACAGACAGACAGACAGACAGACAGACAGACAGACAGACAGACAGACAGACAGACAGACAGACAGACAGACAGACAGACAGACAGACAGACAGACAGACAGACAGACAGACAGACAGACAGACAGACAGACAGACAGACAGACAGACAGACAGACAGACAGACAGACAGACAGACAGACAGACAGACAGACAGACAGACAGACAGACAGACAGACAGACAGACAGACAGACAGACAGACAGACAGACAGACAGACAGACAGACAGACAGACAGACAGACAGACAGACAGACAGACAGACAGACAGACAGACAGACAGACAGACAGACAGACAGACAGACAGACAGACAGACAGACAGACAGACAGACAGACAGACAGACAGACAGACAGACAGACAGACAGACAGACAGACAGACAGACAGACAGACAGACAGACAGACAGACAGACAGACAGACAGACAGACAGACAGACAGACAGACAGACAGACAGACAGACAGACAGACAGACAGACAGACAGACAGACAGACAGACAGACAGACAGACAGACAGACAGACAGACAGACAGACAGACAGACAGACAGACAGACAGACAGACAGACAGACAGACAGACAGACAGACAGACAGACAGACAGACAGACAGACAGACAGACAGACAGACAGACAGACAGACAGACAGACAGACAGACAGACAGACAGACAGACAGACAGACAGACAGACAGACAGACAGACAGACAGACAGACAGACAGACAGACAGACAGACAGACAGACAGACAGACAGACAGACAGACAGACAGACAGACAGACAGACAGACAGACAGACAGACAGACAGACAGACAGACAGACAGACAGACAGACAGACAGACAGACAGACAGACAGACAGACAGACAGACAGACAGACAGACAGACAGACAGACAGACAGACAGACAGACAGACAGACAGACAGACAGACAGACAGACAGACAGACAGACAGACAGACAGACAGACAGACAGACAGACAGACAGACAGACAGACAGACAGACAGACAGACAGACAGACAGACAGACAGACAGACAGACAGACAGACAGACAGACAGACAGACAGACAGACAGACAGACAGACAGACAGACAGACAGACAGACAGACAGACAGACAGACAGACAGACAGACAGACAGACAGACAGACAGACAGACAGACAGACAGACAGACAGACAGACAGACAGACAGACAGACAGACAGACAGACAGACAGACAGACAGACAGACAGACAGACAGACAGACAGACAGACAGACAGACAGACAGACAGACAGACAGACAGACAGACAGACAGACAGACAGACAGACAGACAGACAGACAGACAGACAGACAGACAGACAGACAGACAGACAGACAGACAGACAGACAGACAGACAGACAGACAGACAGACAGACAGACAGACAGACAGACAGACAGACAGACAGACAGACAGACAGACAGACAGACAGACAGACAGACAGACAGACAGACAGACAGACAGACAGACAGACAGACAGACAGACAGACAGACAGACAGACAGACAGACAGACAGACAGACAGACAGACAGACAGACAGACAGACAGACAGACAGACAGACAGACAGACAGACAGACAGACAGACAGACAGACAGACAGACAGACAGACAGACAGACAGACAGACAGACAGACAGACAGACAGACAGACAGACAGACAGACAGACAGACAGACAGACAGACAGACAGACAGACAGACAGACAGACAGACAGACAGACAGACAGACAGACAGACAGACAGACAGACAGACAGACAGACAGACAGACAGACAGACAGACAGACAGACAGACAGACAGACAGACAGACAGACAGACAGACAGACAGACAGACAGACAGACAGACAGACAGACAGACAGACAGACAGACAGACAGACAGACAGACAGACAGACAGACAGACAGACAGACAGACAGACAGACAGACAGACAGACAGACAGACAGACAGACAGACAGACAGACAGACAGACAGACAGACAGACAGACAGACAGACAGACAGACAGACAGACAGACAGACAGACAGACAGACAGACAGACAGACAGACAGACAGACAGACAGACAGACAGACAGACAGACAGACAGACAGACAGACAGACAGACAGACAGACAGACAGACAGACAGACAGACAGACAGACAGACAGACAGACAGACAGACAGACAGACAGACAGACAGACAGACAGACAGACAGACAGACAGACAGACAGACAGACAGACAGACAGACAGACAGACAGACAGACAGACAGACAGACAGACAGACAGACAGACAGACAGACAGACAGACAGACAGACAGACAGACAGACAGACAGACAGACAGACAGACAGACAGACAGACAGACAGACAGACAGACAGACAGACAGACAGACAGACAGACAGACAGACAGACAGACAGACAGACAGACAGACAGACAGACAGACAGACAGACAGACAGACAGACAGACAGACAGACAGACAGACAGACAGACAGACAGACAGACAGACAGACAGACAGACAGACAGACAGACAGACAGACAGACAGACAGACAGACAGACAGACAGACAGACAGACAGACAGACAGACAGACAGACAGACAGACAGACAGACAGACAGACAGACAGACAGACAGACAGACAGACAGACAGACAGACAGACAGACAGACAGACAGACAGACAGACAGACAGACAGACAGACAGACAGACAGACAGACAGACAGACAGACAGACAGACAGACAGACAGACAGACAGACAGACAGACAGACAGACAGACAGACAGACAGACAGACAGACAGACAGACAGACAGACAGACAGACAGACAGACAGACAGACAGACAGACAGACAGACAGACAGACAGACAGACAGACAGACAGACAGACAGACAGACAGACAGACAGACAGACAGACAGACAGACAGACAGACAGACAGACAGACAGACAGACAGACAGACAGACAGACAGACAGACAGACAGACAGACAGACAGACAGACAGACAGACAGACAGACAGACAGACAGACAGACAGACAGACAGACAGACAGACAGACAGACAGACAGACAGACAGACAGACAGACAGACAGACAGACAGACAGACAGACAGACAGACAGACAGACAGACAGACAGACAGACAGACAGACAGACAGACAGACAGACAGACAGACAGACAGACAGACAGACAGACAGACAGACAGACAGACAGACAGACAGACAGACAGACAGACAGACAGACAGACAGACAGACAGACAGACAGACAGACAGACAGACAGACAGACAGACAGACAGACAGACAGACAGACAGACAGACAGACAGACAGACAGACAGACAGACAGACAGACAGACAGACAGACAGACAGACAGACAGACAGACAGACAGACAGACAGACAGACAGACAGACAGACAGACAGACAGACAGACAGACAGACAGACAGACAGACAGACAGACAGACAGACAGACAGACAGACAGACAGACAGACAGACAGACAGACAGACAGACAGACAGACAGACAGACAGACAGACAGACAGATAGACAGACAGACAGACAGACAGACAGACAGACAGACAGACAGACAGACAGACAGACAGACAGACAGACAGACAGACAGACAGACAGACAGACAGACAGACAGACAGACAGACAGACAGACAGACAGACAGACAGACAGACAGACAGACAGACAGACAGACAGACAGACAGACAGACAGACAGACAGACAGACAGACAGACAGACAGACAGACAGACAGACAGACAGACAGACAGACAGACAGACAGACAGACAGACAGACAGACAGACAGACAGACAGACAGACAGACAGACAGACAGACAGACAGACAGACAGACAGACAGACAGACAGACAGACAGTATCCTACATTATAAGCCAATTATTTTGATACAAAAAACGTATAATGCAAAAAGAAATTTAAAATTAAGATGTGCTAGATCTTTAACATAAGGGGGAATGTGCTGACGTGAGAAGTGGAGTAGGTCAAAAACAGTGACATATCTTTCGACGGACAACCTTGACAATAGGGGATCGTATTGAACGGCCGCGATGATCCATTTGGCACACGAATATGTGAAAGGGATTAAATATGGCCGAAACACAGCCCGATCATATTGCGATCAAGCGCCAGCTAAGCTTTTTCAACACTCTCCTAAATATCGATATTGTTATCGATCGCAGCTGTGTAGTCCGCTGCTCGGTCAGTTGTGTCGAAGTGCCCCTTCGAACACTGTGTGTTTTCCCAACCCTGGTGCGGGCGCGATTAACTTAAATTCAAATCTTAGTTTTTAACAATCTTAAATTGCCTTCGTGGCCGCTGCCCGAATATCGTGTGAGGGGGTGGGTCTCACACATTCCTTAGTTATGAAAAACCAACCTAATTAGATTTTATTGATATTGTCTTATTTTAAGAACATTAGTTCTTGACTCATTTTTCAATTTAAGAACAGTTTTCTTAATTCAAGACTGATCACGGCTAATCATATATGTTTAGTGGGTTACAATTTACACACAGTCTTTGCAGAGAAAATGTTATATTACTTACCTTAACAACGCTGTGAACTGCTTGTGAATATAACATACTCACTTCAACAGGATCTTGTGATAATTCATGAGTTGATTTGAATAGTCTTTTTTTGAAAACAAAACGATTTTCTCCTGAGGAAGATCCATTTGCTTGGCATTTTAAGGTAGTACTCGAAGTCTGATTTAGTTCCCATGCTGATATTATGTCATACAAGTAATCATAACTTTTTATATGTTCTTCACCGTCTGGTCGAGACTGATATATTGCCCATCCATCAATTGTAGTTAAGTTTAGCTTATCAGCGAGTTTCTGCACAGCATCGCCAGCAGTGTCGGTTGGGTGAACATCAATAGCTTTCGTGCGTGCATCCAAAAAAAAAAATCTGCATACAATTGTTCCCAGGCGTCTCATAGCCTGAAAAATAGAATGTTAATATTATTAGAATACATATTTTAAATTTTTGAATACCCTTTTCTTATAAAGTTAAAGAGTATATTTTATCTGACAAAAAGTATGTAATAGGTAGAAGAACCGTTTCTTACTCTATAAAGAATATATTTTTGATTAGGACCACTAGTTTGTCGATCTATCTATGCCTGGCTGTCCGTATTAACGCTATAACCCGGAAATTTATAAGAGATAGAAAGCTGGGTGCTCCTGCGCTCAGTACGTTTGCTTTTCCGATATGACAAGTCCAATCTAGTGCGCAAAAGCTCCCAATGCATGCCAAATATGTATCGGATCAAACCTAAAATTAGAAATTTTTGAGGCGCATAGTCGATAGCAGTCGCTATGGTGCATACATTTTTAAAACCAGAAAGTTAAAAATTGACATGTAGATTATACTAGCCGTTTAATAGAGTTGCTTTCCTAACTTGTTTTCAACTTAGCAGAAAAATCCAGTTGTTTTTAAATAAATTTTAAGTCTGGAGCTACAAGTATGTGTCACGATCCAGTTCCGATGGGGAAGCATTTAACAGCAACTGTGTGGCAACTCCGAAGCCAGTTGGCGAGTAGTTGTGGAACGAGATGAACACGAGCAACGTCAGCTCCGCGAGAACGACATATCGCAACGTACAAATTTCATAAGATATATATATCCATTCATATTTTGTAATCCATTGGTTTATCATTAAAAGACTATAATTAATACTACGAGTTAGTGTAATTATTCACCGTAAGTCGCGCTATCTATTCGCCTTATTCCTGACAAACCAGCAGCGACTCACACATTCCCCTATACAACGCCTAAGTATTGGAATTCTGTGACATTCTCAGAAGTGGGATAGTGCGCAATATGTGAAGTCGAGCAAAATTTAATGGACACAACGTAATGCGAAATCAATACACAATGCCGGGAAAGAACTATTTGACTAAGAAAGCCCTACAACATAAGTGCAAAGAAGCGGGACTCTCGACATCGGGAAACCGCGAAGACATGCTAAAAAGACTGAACTCCCAAAACAGCGACGATGAATATATAAGTGCAGAAAACCAATCACTTCAAAAGAAGGTTGTGGAGCTAGAGAAAACGGTCCGAGAGCTTCAGGAGAGATCTTTTCAACCCTCCATAATATCATCACCAATCGAAAAATCTGCAACAGTAAACGAAGTTCAGCCACCCAACGGTAGCTATTCAACGAGTCAGAGGCATGATGAAAAACGGCAACAACAAGAAATCGACCTACGATCCAGCGAGATGCATGTGCAAAAATTAACGAATATCCCAAACGTAAACTTGGCAACACCTCAATCACAGCAGAACGATAACTACCCAACTCAACAACACAACATGCACTTTGCTACGTCACAGCAGAACGATAACTACCCAACTCAAGTACACAACATGCACTTTGCTACGTCACAGCGAAATGTTATCCACCCGACTCAGCCACACACCGTGCACTTTTCTACGTCACAGAAATTTGCAGACTGTGCTACATCACAGCCAAACGTAAACATCCCGGTCACTGACTCAAACTTTGGAAATTTTGTAACTTCGGGAAACGATTATAATCAATACAGTACTTTTCCAATACATCAACCGATGTATAACGAGTATCCGTATGCTCGAGCTGGCTACTTGGATAACAGGATCCCTACTGGCAATGAAAACCTTAATCCCTCCTATGGAAACATCAGTGATATTGTCGCGCTGCTTCCGGAATTCAGTCCATCGTCTGGTAAATCCTTGAACTCACATCAATTTGTAAAGCGTGTTAACTCCCTTCGTAACGCTTATCGTTGGGATGATCGTAAGGTAATATTTGCAGTCCAACAAAAGATGTTTGGTGCTGCTCGTTATTGGGTAGACTCTACGGATCAAATATTTCAAACATGGCCCCAGTTTACTGCAAGATTTTTAAATGACTTTCCATGTTTTAGCAATCCGGCAGACGTTCACCTTAAGATGTCAAAAACGCATAGAGATTCCACCGAGTCACCGTCAGATTATTTCTACAAGATGCTAGCCTTAGGTAAAAAGGGTGAGCTACCGGATTCAGCCATTTGCACACACATTATCAACGGGATTAACGACTACGATCTAAAGCAAAAGGTATCCAACAGTTATGTTTCGTGTAACGAACTTCTACGCGATATTCTTGCATACTCAGCGCATAATATCATAAAGCATAACGCCAGTCAAATGTTAAACAAACGGGATCTTAATGTCAGCCTTCATAAGCCGAATGCATCCTTGGTTACAAAACGTCCTTTTAACGATAAAGTCGAAGTATCGGTTAAATGCTACAATTGTCACACGATTCTGCCAGCTGCCCCGATAGCACAAAAACCGGTACAAAAATCAATAAAATTGACTTTGATTCTGATTCGGAGATCTCCAAATTGATCTCGGTAAACGGAAATGAAACCGTCGCATTCGTAGATCCAGGCAGTACGCGAACGCTAATTCGTAAGTCATTCGCCGAAAACGTAGGTGTTCTACAACGGTGTGCTGTTACTCTGAACGGATTTGGTGGTGGGAAATTCCTTTGCACACAGAAACTTTTCGTGAAAATTGTGATTGACGATTCTGATTACGAAGTTGAAGTTTTGGTCGTAGAAGATAAACTAATAACCGAAAATGTACTTTTGGGTAAGGATATCCTTTGTCGCGATGGAAACAAATTGATCATCCTCGGTAACGAGTGTTACGTAGAGAATATTCGAAAAATTCAAACAAGCCAAGAGCCTTCCTCAGTTGAGAACGAACTCATAAACGGATTGATATTGGAAAACGCTTCTTGCTTTGCGGAGAAAGCTAACGAGCTCGGCAAATGTTCTCTAACCAAAATGGAAATAACTTTAACTTCAAACGTTCCGTGCTACACTAAGCCCTACCGTACGCCTTTTGCACTTAGACCTGTCGTCGGTAATATTATCTCCGAGTTACTCGATAGTGATATCATTCGTCCTTCGGACTCTCCATATGCATCTGGAATTGTCGTCGTTAAAAAACAGAATGGTGAACATCGTCTTTGCGTCGACTACCGACGTCTCAACAGTATAACCGTCAAAATTCCGTTCCCAATGCCAAATCTGGAGGAACAATTTGCCCAATTAGCCGGGAATGCCTATTTTTCTCAACTGGACTTGCGTATGGGATATCATCAAGTCGAGGTTTGCGAATCATCCAAACAATTCACAGCATTTGTAACTTCAGACGGCCACTACGAATATAACAGGATGCCGTTCGGTCTCGTCAATGCCCCAGCAGTTTTTCAAGCGGTCATGAACAAAATAGTCAAACGCATGGAGCCAGGTGAGGTACTTGCATATTTAGATGACGTCATAGTCCCCAGCAAAACGTTTGATGAGGGTATCCAACGACTTGAAAAATTCTTTCGAATTCTTAAAGAGAGCGGCTTAACACTTCGCTATGACAAATGCAAGTTTCTTCAATCAGAAATAAGTTTCTTGGGCCATATTATCAACAAAGATGGTATCACTCCTGGCGAAAACAAGGTGAGCGCTATTAAAAACTTCAAAGTCCCCAATAACGTAAAGGATGTCAGACGATTTTTGGGTCTAACGGGATTCTTTCGAAAGTTTGTTGAAAACTACTCCTTAATAACAAGACCCCTTACACGATTGTTGCGTAAATCAGACCAAAACAGTTTTGATTGGGGAAATGACCAGCAACGGGCTTTTAACGAGCTAATCGACAAATTGTGCTGTGTTCCTGTTCTGGTTCTGTATGATTTTGCAGCACATCATGAGGTACATACAGATGCTTGTGCGATCGGACTAGCAGGAGTCCTATTGCAATCTGAAGACAAAACGAATTGGCGACCTGTCTGCTATTTTAGTAGGCACTGTACTGACGCGGAAAGTAGATACCACAGCTATGAACTCGAGACGTTGGCCGTCGTAGAAACACTACAAAGGTTTAGGGTGTATATTCTAGGAAAATCCTTCCGACTCGTTACTGATTGTTCCGCCATCGCTAAAGTAAAACTCAATAAAGAATTAATCCCGCAAGTCGCACGTTGGTGGCTTAAAATACTGGACTACGACTGCGAATTTATTCATCGTGATGCCAGTAAAATGGCCCATGTGGATGCCATGAGCCGCGCTCCCGATTGGCCTCCTGGAAATTCCTTACAGGAAGTAGTGCGCACCATAATTACGGACGTTGATGACTGGTTGTTAACTATGCAGCTTCAGGATGAGGCCCTTGTTCAAATATTTGCTGTATTAAAAGGACATCGTACCGGAAATCAGCTAAAGCAACTTCAAGCTGATTACGTAATCAAAAATCACCGTCTATATCGCAAGGTCGAAAAAGGAATAGCTTTCGTTGTACCAAAGAACGTGAGGTGGCGCATTGTTAAGATGTGTCATGATGATTTTGGACATTTCGGTCTTGACAAAACAATCGGACGAATTCAACAAAAATTCTGGTTCCCAAGAATGCGGAAATACGTGAAAGAATATATCTCAACATGCATTCAATGCTGCTACTACAAATCCAAAGGAGGCAAGCCCGAAGGTTGCATGCATTATAAAGACACCGATCCAGTACCATTTCGCAGGCTACACGTTGATCATTTGGGACTGTTTGTTCGAAGCAAACGCGGAAATACCCATATACTAGCCATCTCCGATCCCTTCAGTAAATTTCTGATTGTAAAGGCAGTTAAAAACACAAAAACCCTTCCAGTGCTGAACATTTTAAATGAAAGTTCTAGCTACTTCGGTCTGCCAAAGATAATAATATCCGATCGTGGAACAGCGTTTACCTCGAAACAATTTGAAGAGTACTGTAAGCACAACCAGATTCAACACATTAAAAACGCTGTGCGAACACCTCGTGCAAATGGACAAGTCGAGCGAGCAAACCAAACTATTCTCAACTATGTACGCGCCATGAACGAAAACCCGAAGGATTGGGATCTTACTTTACACAATCTTCAGTGGAGTGTAAACTCTCAAAAGAACGAAACATCAGGATTCAGCCCAATTGATTTGGTGTTTAACTTTAATCCTATTGACGTCATCCAGAATCATCTCACGGCAGCTATACACGCCGATTTGGGAACAGATGAGAAGGAATCTGTCATCGACAACAGAAACCAAGCGCTCGTCAATATTGCAAGCGAGCGAGCTAAATGGAAAGAACGGTTTGACACGAAACACGCTAACCCTTCTATCTACTCCACAGGTAATCTTGTAGTCGTTGAAAACGAACCAGCTGCTACAGGCGAGTCGCGAAAGCTCGAACCACGTTACCGAGGACCCTATATCGTCGTCAAGGTCCTTGGAAATGATCGTTATGTAATCGAAGACATCCCAGGTATTCAGATTACAGGACGTAAATACTGTTCTGTCTATTCCTCCGACAAAATCAAGCCGTGGTGCTCCAACATCCCCGAGCTGGATGTTCCCGACGATGACGATGATCGAATCGAGGACGATCCGAATGCAGGATTGGCCGAGCTGTCACGATCCAGTTCCGATGGGGAAGCATTTAACAGCAACTGTGTGGCAACTCCGAGGCCAGTTGGCGAGTAGTTGTGGAACGAGATGAACACGAGCAACGTCAGCTCCGAGAGAACGACATATCGCAACGTACAAATTTCATAAGATATATATATCCATTCATATTTTGTAATCCATTGGTTTATCATTAAAAGACTATAACTAATACTACGAGTTAGTGTAATTATTCACCGTAAGTCGCGCTATCTATTCGCCTTATTCCTGACAAACCAGCAGCGACTCACACATTCCCCTATACAACGCCTAAGTATTTCAATTCTGTGACATATGTGTATAACCAACGGCAAAATCCCAGTAAAAAACATTTTGGGAAAGTTAAAGTTGTGTGAGTTGTACTGCTAATCTGTTAATAAACTTAGGAGTACATCTTACAATTTTAAACAAAAATTGAGTGGGTAGAATTTTTCTTTTACGAATAAAACCAGCCTACATAATAAAATCGTCAATATGCTATGCGAGATCATAGGTATATTTAGATAACGTCATATTTAAAAGAAGGAAGAAAGCTATAGTCGAGTACCTCGACTATCAGATACCCGATATTCAGCTAAAGAGACCAAAGGGAAATGGAGATATGCAAGCAGCAAAGCGAGATTGAAATGCGCCACCTACCCGCGATATCAATATATGGTTATGTGGGTGGAAGACAGATTTAAGCGACATGGTCATGGCTAGCGTCATGGTTAGAGTGAGCGTGTCAAACTTTTTTTTGGCTCAATTATAACGGGTATAATTACTAGCTTACATGCTTTGCCGAAAAGGAAGTAAATCGTTGATTATATCCGTTACTCGTAGGGTAAAAGGGTATACTAGATTCGTCGAAAATTATGTAACAGGTAGAAGGAGCGTCTCCGACCCTATAGAGCTTATATATTCTTGATCCGGATCACTAGCCGAGTCGATCTAGCCATGTCCGTCTGTCCGTCTAAACTATAAGAAACTGAAATGTATTAGACTTGTCAATACCTATCGATTGATCCAAACAAAAGTTTGCCACGTCCATAAACCGCCATAGCCTGTGGCGCCCACCATTTTCATGCTAGAAAAAACATTTTAACTGAAATGTATTAGTCTCGTCAATCTTGCTTTGTTGCTGGCATATCGCCATTTCCCTTTGGACCCTTAAGCAAAGTAGCTGGTATCCGATAGTCGAAGTACTCGACTATAGCGTTCTTCCTTGTTATACCCGTTACTCGTAGAGTAAAAGAGGTAGTTGAATTGGAAAAGCAAACTTATTTTAACGAAGAATGATCTAAAACTGTTGCTTACTACTAATAATTTTGATATTATTCATGGATAAAATAGATCATTTTTAATATGTTCTTATATAGGGATTGATTTAAAAAGCTTATGTGTGTCTATTATTATTATTTTTACTTTAACTTAAAGATTTGTTTTCCTTTTTATTTTTATTTTACTTAAAGTATTCTGTAATTATACCCGTTACTCTTAGAGTAAAAGGGTATACTAGATTCGTCGGAAAGTATGTAACAGGTAGAAGAAACCTTTTCCGACTTTAAAGTATATACATTCTTGATCAGGAGCACTAGCTGATTTAGCCATGCCAATCTGTCTGTCCGTCCGAATGAACGCCGAGATCTCGGAAACTATAAAAGCTTATTTTTGGGATTTGGCATGCAGTTTCTTGACGTTCTGGGTCAGTGGAAGTTTATTTCAGCAGGTTGCCACGCCCGCGTTAAGACCTGTCTAGCGCCGATATTCTTAAGAATTTTATAAATGTCTAAATGCAATCTTTTTTAATTATCAATATCTATTGTAGTGTAAAGACATCTTTGATTTGTTTAATATTCTTTATTTTAAATCTGGAGCAGCATTAGTGCCGCTACCAACGTCCAGTTGTTTCTGATTTTACATTTTTCCTTAGGTTCTAAGTAAGCCTAACTCTCGTAGCTGCGCTGCCCACAGTTGGACGGCAGAGAGACGCTCATTTCAATCTCGCTTTGCTGCTTTCATATCTCCATTTCCCTTTGGTCCCTGTAGCTAAGTAACGGGTATCTGATAGTCGAGGTACTCGACTATAGCGTTCTTCCTGTTTTTGTATTATCATTATTATACCCGTTACTCGTAGAGTAAAAGTGTATACTAGATTCGTCAGAAAGTATGTAACCGGCAGAAGGAAGCGTTTCCGACCCCATAAAGTATATATATTCTTGATCAGGATCACTAGCCGAGTCGATCTAGCCATGTCCGTCTGTCCGTCTGACCGTCTGTCCGTCTATAAGAGCTACAATACTGGGATTAGGCGTGCAGATTCGTGAGATTCCTGCGCAGCGCAAGTTTGTTTCAGCAGATTGCCACGCCCACTCTAACGCCCACAAACCGCCCAAAACTGTGGCTCCTACAGTTCTGATGCTAGAATAAAGATTTTAGCTGAAATGTATTGTTCTCATCAACACCAAAAAGTTTGCCACGCCCACTTTAGTGCCCAAAAGCCGCCACCAAACTTCAAAAAATCGTAAATATGAACGTGGATATCTCGGAAACTATCAAAGATAGAGAATTGGGATTTCAGATTTAGATTCCGTAGCTTTGTTCGCAGCGCAAGTTTCTAACGCGAATATGCCACGCCCACTCTAACGCCCACAAACCGCCCAAACCTGTGGCGCCCACAATTTGTATGCTAGATAAGAAATTTTAATTTTCGTCAATACCTATCGATTGATCAAAAAAATATTTGACACGCCCAATATCTCACGCTCAATATCTTATTGCCCATTTGATTAAAATATCTATTGAAACATGTTCAAAGATATTTTCCCACGGTGCCATTTTGAGTTGGCTGATTTTGTTTATTCCGGCTTGCATTTCAAGCCTTTGGACAAATTTACCTAAGTTTAGGATTCCATTGGTATATAAATCGCTAACATCATAATATGCAGTAATTTTTCTACCATGTTTAAATAAACATAGCATATCTTTTACATGCAAGGTCACTACTTTACGTACTTCGTCAATGTTTATGACTTCATATACGTTGGGCTTAGAAGCTTTCTCTATAGATTCCGTAGGCCATTTATTTCTTTTTTTTCCGCGCGGATTTTCTGTCTATTTTGATACCTAGTAGTGACTTTAATTATATTTCCAGTAATGTTTTGTAGATCTTTAATGGTTGTTCTTGATAACGCATCAGCTACATAATTGTCTTTTCCCTTTAGGTATTCAACCGTGAAATCATACTCTTCTAATTCTAGCCTCATACGTGTCAGTTTAGAACTTGGATTTATCATTGAAAATATATATATTAATAGTCTGTGATCTGTTTTTATTGTAAAGTGATTTCCATAAATATATGGTCGAAAATGTAATATTCCCCAGTGAATTGCAGCTAATTCCTGCTCAGTTGTACACTTATTACTTTCTCCCTTAGTGAAAGCTCTTGATGCATATGCAATGGGAAGTTGGAGTCCGTTATGGTTCTGAGTTAAAACCGCTCCACAAGCTTGTTTACTTGCATCAGTAAAAGTAGGTTCCATGAGTTTTGTTTTTAAATATTGGAATGCGTTTTGCCATTCATCTGTCCATTCAAAAGGAACATTCTTTTTACGTAATCTTGAATATCCGTGAATATTCGGCGAAATTTTTTATGAAACGTCTATAATAATTGCAAAATGCTACGAATCGTCTAGCGCTGTCCGCATTGTGCGGCGCAGGGTAATTCATAATGACGTCATACTTCTTGTCGTCTGGAAGTATTCCTTTATCTGTGCATTTATGACCGAAAAAAACCACTTCATGCATAAAAAATGAACATTTTTCTGGATGTAACTTTAGATTGTATTTCCTGCATTTCTCAAAAACGTCTGTTAAGTTTTTAAGCATATATATCTCGGAACAACCTATAACTATTAAGTCATCCATATAAAGGAATGCTTGTGAAGGTTCTAATCCAGATAATGCAATAGTCATTATTATCTGAAATGAATTAGGCGCTATTTTTAATCCAAAAGGTAATCGCGTGAAGCGATACGAGCCATTGCTCGTTGAAAATAACGTTATATCCCTTGAACTTTTTTCGAGTTCAATTTGATAAAATCCTGACATTTAGTCAAGGCATGAAAAATATTTTGCTCGTCCCAGTTGATCCAAAATATCATCAATTCCTGGGAGTGAAATTTTATCGGACAGTAATTATACCCGTTACTCGTAGAGTAAAAGGGTATACTAGATTCGTCGGAAAGTATGTAACAGGCAGAAGGAAGCGTTTCCGACCCCATAAAGTATATATATTCTTGATCAGGATCACTAGCCGAGTCGATCTAGCCATGTCCGTCTGCCCGTCTGACCGTCTGTCCGGGTGAACGCAGAGATCTCGTAAATTATGAGAGCTAGGCTATTGAGATTTGGCGTGCAGATTCCTAAGCTTCTTACGCAGCGCAAGTTTGTTTCAGTAGAGCCACGCCCACTCTAACGCTCACAAACCGCCCAAACCTGTGGCTCCTACAGTTTTGACACTAGAATACAAATTTTATCTGAAATGTATTCTTCTCATCAATACCTATCGATTGACTCAAGAAAAGTTTGCCACGCCCACTTTAACGCCCACAAACCGTCCACAAACTTCAAAAAATCGTGAATATGAACGCGGATATCTCGGAAACTATCAAAGATAGAGAAAAATTTCAGATTTAGAATCCGTAGGCTTAAGCGCAGCGCAAGTTTGTTACGCGAATATGCCACGCCCACTCTAACGCCCACAAGCCGCCCAACCCTGTGGCGCCCACAATTTTCATGCTAGATAAAAAGCTTTAACTGAAATGTATTGGTCTCGTCAATACCTATTGATTGAACCAAAAAAAACTTTGCCACGCCCACTATAACGCCTACAAGCCGCCAAAGCCTGTGGCGCCCACAATTTTCATGCTAGATAAAAAGTTTTAACTGAAATGTATTGGTCTCGTCAGTACCTATCGATTTATTCAAAAAAAACTTTGCCACGCCCACTCTAAAGCCCACAACGCTTAAATCTGTCGACCGCCGGTAAATTGCGCATTTCAATCTCACTTTGCTGCTTGCATATCTCCATTTTCCTTTGGTCCCTTTAGCTGAGTAACGGGTATCTGATAGGTACTCGACTATAGCGTTCTTCCTTGTTTTTATTATGGAAACTGCTAATTGTTCGTGCTCGCCTTTTATTGATTCTATTATTTGTATTGCATCAATAACACTTGTTAAGTTTTCAGCATTACCATCGAAAACTGGTATAAGCTTGGATGCTGATTTAATAAAATCAATATCTTCTTATTTTTCTTATTTTATTTTCTATTATGCTTGAAATATCATCAGAACCTTTAGAATTATCCGGATCTGACATTAAAACAGCTGGAACAGTAAGTTTATTTAAACCTTGCTCTTCTATTTTAGGGTTTGTTTCTGTTAAGTCTTCTGATTCTATTTGGTCAATGTCAGTTTTTTTTGTTGATTCCGGTTCATCACCAGTTTTAACTGTTAGAGATGTGTTAAGTATAGTCGGTACTGATATGTGTAAATTAAACTTTTGTTTAATTGATATTAATTAGATCGTAGTCTGATCAAAAATTTTTATACTTGAGACCAATGATCTTTATTTCATTTTTCCCTCTGGCCATGTATTAGTATTCGTGCTTCATTAAAGCATTTTACTAGTATTTCCACATGTTTTTCAATAGTATTTTTTGAATTGGCCTGTTTTGAGTAAGTGATTTATATGATTTATCAAAGTCAACTTTTATGTTATATATGCTTATATAATTCATTCCATTCCATTATATTATTGATATGAACTATTTCTTAAAGACCATCATTACTATTGCTCTACCTAGTATTGGGTGTTCGTCTACTACTGATCTAACTTTTACACCTGGAATGGTGGATAATACAATTCCCTTTTGGGTGCTTGTGGAATGGATTAGTGGAGAAGCATCTGAATTAATATATAATTTCAATATATAAATTTGCTAAATCATAAATGCTTACTGAAGTTGCTGAAACTAATTGCAGAATTCTTTCTTTAAAGTGAGGGTCCCTATCATATGTATCTCTAATTGCCTTTAGTGTAGCCATTTTTAGTTAATATATATATATTATATATATATTTTCTTAAATTTTAAAATTTGATTACAGAAATATTTTTCTATTAATGTTGTTTGTGCTATATATTTTTTAAATTTTGTCTAGATCATTTGCCTGGCTCATATATTTCTTTTTAAGACATTTATTATGCATTTTATACAGTTTATAGAAACAATTTGCGCCCATTATAACAACAATAATTATTATTAGTAATGTATGGATTAATTCTAAGTCATTATTATTTGACTCTACTTTATTAATAACATTTGCAGTGGAATCCACTGTTTTTGTGTCTATTAAACCCATCTTTGGGGTTGGTATTCTTAATATTTATCTTGGTCTGTCAAATATTCTAGAGTTTTGAATTGATTCGTAAGTTTTGTTAATGTTATTCATTAACAAATAGTTCGATTTGAATAATTTAGATTTGACTGTTTGGACCAAGAACTATTATATTTTACATAGTTCTCTGCCTATATTTGTGTATGGTTTTCAGGCCATACTCTAATCGGGCAATGAAAAAAAATATATATATATAAACATCCATTAAAAATGTATAAGCCAATAAAGAAATTGGACGCTAGGTAGCATTGTTGCGGTGTGTGGGTATTTGGAAGTCGATGGCATCGACTAAACAGTTTTCTCTTGTTTTAGATTTAAATTGAGTTGCGATCCTTATTGTTGTATTTTTATTGTTCTTGCATAGGGACGCGAATTACATCTTGAGCATATTTATTTATTTATTTTAGTATTAGCTATTATACATAAATCGCATTTACAATATATTAACTAATTTAAGGAAAGGAGTAACTAGCTACTATGGGCATCGTCTCGACAATTGATAACAATTTTGTTACATTTATATTTGTGATTTAACATTTGATGAGATATTAGGTGATTAGGATATTAGGTGATTAATACGGGTGTTTCAATTAGGTGTATAATTTCACATATCCGTAGGAAAGATAATAATAGTTTGGAGTTGGCAGCTGTTAGGTCAGTTAATAGATTTGATGGCGGGGTAAGACCGAATTTTTTAGTTCTGATGTTTTGGTAGTGTCTGCAGGTATCTAGTAGATGTTTTACTGATAGTTCTTCTCGGCAATTAGGGCAGTTTAGCCGACTTTCCCCATTAAGAATGTGTTTATGTGTGAGATTTGTGTGTCCGGTTTTTAATCGAGTGAGAATGGCGCATTCCCTTCCGTTGATTGACGTAGGAGCTTGATGTCTTTCTTGTCAGGGCTAAATTGTTTATACCAGTGGTTAAACGACGACCAGTCTTCCAGTTCGATGTCCAGCAAAATGTTTTTGATGTTTTTCCAGATGTCCTGGTGTACTCCAGGTATGATTGTATGGCACGGGGCCCGTCCGGCTAATTTTGCAGCATTGTCGGCTAACTCGTTCCCAATGATTCCTATATGAGCCGGGACCCATAATAGTTTGATTTTGCTATTGTTTTTGATGCAGAGGTGACGAATTTCGGATAGAAGGTTATTGTTATTACAGAAGTTTTGTACTCCTTGCAGGGTGGACAGACTATCACTGCAGATGATATAACTTCCCTTAAGTTCGATAGTAAATTTAATTGCCTTAATAATAGCTTCTGCTTCCGCAGTAAAAACTGAGAAGTGGTGAGGTAGCTGACCCCATGAAACAATTAATCCGTGTTGGTCAACCACTGCAAAGGAGGTTGTGGCGTCGGACTTTGAACCATCGGTGTAAAGTCATTTCCTATCGGAGTATTTATGGGTAACTTCTTCGAATAGCTGCTTAAACGTTGTGATTGGAGTCCTTGATTTTTGGAAATCATGGAGTGTAGTGTCTACGGCGGTGGAGTGTAATTTCCACGGAGGGGATGGAATGACTTTGTTCCAACGATAAGGCGACCCTATGTTGTGTCTCTTGATAAAGGTTATACATCTTCGTATCGTAGATTGGACTTTGAATTTCCTACGGTGCTTCGAGGCAACTTCGTAGTCCTTTAGTAAAATAGAGTTGTTTGAGCACATGAGTTTTGGTATTAATTTAAAGGTAGTTTGCGCGACTCTGGTTTTAATGTCCGGCAAACCTGCTTCGGCTAGAATGCATTTATTTGGGGTCGTTGGAAATGCGCCAATGCTACGCCTGACGGCCGCATGGTAAGGGGGTAAGATTTTTCTTAAGTTCGATGGCGCGCACCAGCCTTAAATGGGGAGGCCATAATCAATTATGGACAGCAACAAAGCTCTTGTCGCTTGTATAAGTGTGGTCCGGTGGATGAGAGATCGCTTAGATGTTAAGAATTTAATAATGTTTAGTCTATTGATAAGTTTAATCCTAAGTTCGCTACAGTGTTGTTTAAATGTGAGTCGTTTATCAATTGTCAGGCCAAGTATTTTAAGAAAAGAAATGCGTTCTATATCTATGTCATTGTACGATAATGGTGGGTATGTACAGCGCTGTTTATTACAAATATGAAAAAACTTACATTTATTTAAAGCTAGGGTCGCACCGGAGGTGTTACCCCAGATTTGGATTTCATTAAGGACTTCTTTAAACTTATTATTTAGTGTAGTAGTATTCTTACATTTGCTAAAAATTATAGCATCGTCTGCATAAATTGCCAGTTTAATTTGCTTATGTCTTAATATTATGTTATTTAAGGACTGGAAGGCGATCATGAACAATACCACAGAGAGGGGCGATCCTTGTGGGATGCCACTGTGGAGAATATAGAATTTAGATACAGTGTTTTTAACTCTTACTCGGATAGAGCGGTTGCTCATGAAAGCTTTCGCTAAGTTGAAGGTCTTTTGACCTACCCCCCACCGGGAAAGTTGATCCAATACTGTATGCACCCCTACGCGATCAAAAGCCCTTTCAAAATCAGTTGCCAATATGGTAACATGATTTTTGGTAGAAAGGGCATCCGATGCGTAATGGTGGAGGTGCAGAAGGGAATCAAGAGTGCTATGCTGTTGTTTAAAAGCTGTTTGGTGGGGGCTGATAAATTGGCTAACATTTTTTCTAGGGTCTTGCTTAAACATGGGAGTAAAGATATAGGTCTAAATGATGTTATTTCGTGTTTGGGTTTGTTAGGTTTTAGGATAGGGACAATCATGGCAGATTTCCACACATGAGGATAGGTACCCCTAGCGAGCATAGCGTTATACATTTCTTATAGGCGGTATTTAGCTTCGGAGGGCAACTGTTTAAGCATTGGGTATAAAATTCGGTCTATACCGGGTGTTTTCCCTTTCGCATACTGAAGGGCATATTCAAGCTCACTAAGGGTAAAACTTGAGTCAAGGTCTGTAGAAGCGGTCGACAATTTGGTGGGTGTGTATTCCTGAGAAAGAATTTCTTCTTTACGGGTCTTGTATTGGTGGGAGAAATTGTCGTCCTTAGAGTAGTCCGACCAAAAATTCCCAAATGCGTCGCAAATGTTTGCGGAGTGATGGAGATCTTCGTTGTTATATTTAATTGTCCTGAGGTTATTTGGAAAATGACCTATTAGGCGATTTAGGTCAGACCAAGTTTTCTTGGTCGATGAAAGAGTGGTTATATTAGAAGTAAATCTTACAAAGGATTCCCGTTTTGCTTTTTTTGAATTGTATTTGAAATGAGCATTAGATTTTCTGTAAGAAATTAGAGCAGCGGTGCTCCGAGTTTGTTTGTATGCGTGCCAAAGAGATTGCTTTTGTTGCCTTAGATCTTGCAGAGTTTTGCTCCACCAAGAAACATTTCGCGGATTAAGAGAGGGTTTGGTTTGTGGGATTGCTAAATTAGCTGAGACTTTGATTCCTTTTATTATTTTGGCGGCAAACAGATTTAAGTCGTATGTTGCAGGGAAATTAAAGTTATCTTTGCATTTGGCGAGATACAGATCCCAATTGGCTTTATCTATTTTAAATTTAGAAAATGGCGGTATGTTTATGGGATTAGTTCGAAACTGAATCTTTGTCTTTAAAGGATAGTGATCGCTTCCGTATAGAGAGTCATTTACGGACCACTTACAGAAAGGGAACAACGATGCGGAGGCTAATGTTAGATCAATAGCCGTGAAAGAGATGTGAGTGGAATGATGGGTAGCGGAGCCGTCATTGAGGAGAGTTAAAGTTGATTTGTTTATGACTTCTTCTATTTGGAACCCTCTAGAGTTATGCGAAGATGATCCCCACAATGGACTCCAGGCATTAAAATCTGCCACATATAGGATTGGCTTGCTAGAAAGATCTATTATTTTAAGAATTACTAAATGAGATGGAGGTATGTATGTATTAACAAGGAAGAACGCTATAGTCGAGTACCTCGACTATCAGATACCCGTTACTCAGCTAAAGGGACCAAAGGAAAATGGAGATATGCAAGCAGCAAATGCGCCACCTACCGGCGGTAGACATATTTAAGCGTTGTGGGCGTTAGAGTGGGCGTGGCAAAGTTTTTTTTAAATCAATCGATAGGTATTGACGAGACCAATACATTTCAGTTAAAATTTTGTATCTGGCATGAAAATTGTGGGCGCCACATATTCGCGTAACAAACTTGCGCTGCGCTCAAGCCTACGAAATCTAAATCTGAAATCCCGTTTTTCTATCTTAGATATTTTCCGAGATATCCGCGTTCATATTTACGATTTTTTGAAGTTTGTGGGCGGTTTGTGGGCGTTAAAGTGGGCGTGCAAACATTTTTTAGGTCATTCAGTAGGTATTGATGAGTTAAAATTTTTTTCAGTTAAGATTTTTGTTCTAGCATCAAAACTGTAGGTGCCACAGTTTTGGGCGGTTTCTGAAACAAACTTGCGCTGCGCAGGAATCTCAGAAATCTGCATGCCTAATCCCAGTACTGTAGCTCTTATAGTTTCCGAGATCTCAGCGTTCATACGGACAGACGGACATGGCTAGATCGACTCGGCTAGTGATCCTGATCAAGAATATATATACTTTATGGGGTCGGAAACGGTTCCATTTGCCTGTTACATACTTTCCGACGAATCTAGTATACCCTTTTACTCTACGAGTAACGGGTATAAAAATACAGATTTTGGGCTAGGATTTCAATACCTTAAGAGCAAGTATTGCTGTTAATTGGTATGGGCTTGTGGGGTATGTCTTTACGTACGAGTATGCTAACACCTTGTTTGCCATAGGTATTAGAGCTAAAGTTATAAAAATATCCAATAAATTGCTTGGGGTAAGCAATATTCGTTAGGTTGGCATTAATATGCGTTTCCTGAAGGCAAATAACATCAGGGTTGGTGTCGTTTATCAAGAGTTGTAGTTCGTGGTAATTGTTAATGTAACCATTCATGTTCCATTGTACTAGTGCAATGGACATAAGTGGGAAGAGAGAGAGGATGTTATTTGGTTTGGTTTAGATTGACGAAACTATGAATCACTCATAGCATCGTCAGATTCGTGGGCATTTAAATTAATATTGTGTGAAGTTGATTTATTTTGATTTAAAGATGTTGCTCGGCTGCTACTTTCGTATTCAGCATGAATTTCTTGTAAGTATGCATGTGATGCAGGAGATAAGTTATACTTGTTTGGCTGATAAGGGGTTGTGAGGATAGGGGACTGGGGAATCGGGGAATGGGAAGGGGAGGGGGAAGGCGTTTTTTTCGGGGCTTCAACGGTGGAAGCGATTTTAATTTTGTCATTTTTGTTTTGGTTTGCGTTTTCGCTACGTTGATGTGACGTTCTGGCTACTGAAGAATATGAAGCGGTATTAACCGAGTTTTGTGATGTTGTTTTAAATATTGTTTTGGCCTCACGCATAGTGCATTTTCTGACCGTTTTTATTTTGAGTACTTCTCTTTGTTCTTGGTACTTAGGGCACTGTCGGGAAGAGGCCGAATGCTCGCCAGAGCAATTGGCACACCACTGTACTTTGCATATACCGGTGAGCTCGGTAGTATTTATAAACTTATCAGCATCGGCCTGAGATTTTATTAGCATAAGTAAATTTCCGTCTCTGAGGTTCGAAATGGTCACAATGTTTTTGGAGATCATTTTAAGGGAGCGGTGGACGGTGAAGCATGAGAATTGCGAAATGGTCTTTTCAGTATTGATGGAGGCGATTGTTATATATCTTGAATTATCAACTGAGGTAGGTGGAAGTTCAGGGAATGCAATATCAAGTTTTTGGGGGTGTCTTCTCTATTTTGATGGTGGGCTGATGGCAAGCGGCGCAAACCGATTGTCGCCCAGGTTTGGAGGCCCTGGGCCCATGATGGGGCTTATTGGAATTTATGCGTTAGTTGTTTATTATAAACAGTGGATTGAAGACTATTTCAAAACACGATGAAAAAGTAAGAAAGATAAGAACCACGTGGGTCCAAAAAGAACAGTGACCGATCGAGAACCTCTGTTTGAAGATAAGAGACGTCCGCTCGCGATGAGAGATAGTCGAAGACTGTGTCTTGAGCATATAAAGTTGTTTCTTCTTGTTGATGTAGCTGATATAAGTTTCTTATATAAATATGAAGGTTCGTGGGTTATCACAATTTAAATGAAATATATAAGAGTCCTATAGTTAATCGACTTGGTCAAGTTTAGGTCAAAAAATTATCTAGTTGAGTGTGAAACATGGTCAAGTCGATTTAAATTAAAGCAAGATAAACGCTATAGTCGGCGGCCTAAGCTATCAGATACCCGTTACTGCCTACATTTCCCTATTTCAAAATTTTGTATATACTTCCTTGATTTTTAAAAGAGGGAATGTTTGCAAATGTCACGCTTAGGAACCTTAATCATTTTTTTGACACATAATCTTTCCTCTTTGTGCAGAGCACTGAAATGCTTAAATTTTAAATAAGCAAAGTCCCACTGTTGAAGTTGATTCCTGATTTCATTGTTAAACCAAGGATTTAGCCTCGGCTTAATTATTTTATCGCTTCGATATCTTATTATATGGTTAAGTGGGCGGCAGTTTATTAAATTTCAGTTAAAATTGGCTTTCTAGCATGAAAATTGTGGGCGCCATAGGTTTGGGCGGTTTGTGGGCGTTAGAGTGGGCGTGACAATGCTGAAATAAACACGCGATGCGCAAGAAGCTAATGAATCTACATACCTAATTCCAACTTTCTAGCTTTTGTAGATACCGAGATCTCAGCGTTCATCCGGACGGACTGACAGACCGACATAGCTAGATCGACTCGGCTATTGATCCTGATCAAAAATATATATGCTTTATGGGGTCGGAAACGCTGCCTTTTACCTGTTACATAGTAGTATTCTCTTTTACTCTACGAGTAACGGGTATAATTACATGTGTGTAAGATTCAATATTTAGTTCAACATTCCGATCCCGTTGACAGTAACTAGTTATTTTAAATCATCAGGTAACCGGGCAAATTTTCTTTTGACGTCCAGACATCGGCGACTCTAACGTTGTTATCCTTACCTTGTATTGTCGCTTCGATACGACCTAAAAGCCAGCGGTGCGGAGGAACATGATGGTCGTGGATTAAGACCAATTTGTTGACTGTGATGTTCGAAGAACCGGTCGATCAGTTCGTCCTGGCCTGAAGCTCGTGTAGCGCCCCCAGATGTGTTGCTTAATGGCGCTGACCCAACTCAATCATTGAGAGCAGTTGAGCTGATTATACTTTGCTGGCCAGTCTGGCAAAGCTCGAAGGACGGCCAAATCGTTATATTCCAATGAATGTTGAGCGAGCAGACTCGAGCTTAGGATCGCCTCAGTCTCAGCACCGACAGTTGAAAGCTACTCGAAGGTTAGTCGGGCATCCTTGAGCGTGCGGCACAATAGATTTTTGGCGCTGTTAACAGCAGCCTCCCAGAGACCGTCAAAGTGAGGAGCCCTTGGAGTTATAAAATGAAAAGTTACAAATTCGATTGTAGTGAAAAATTTCTTCTATGCGCCATAAACGTTCCAAGTTCAAGTTGATTGAATCCTCTGAAGACAGGAAACTATAACCTTGATTGCCAGTGCGCCCTGAGACTACCCATCCAAGATCGTCTTTTGCAGCATTAGGAGATGAAAACCAAACTTGATTTGCCCGATGGACAAAGCGTTGAAAAAGTTTTCAGTGCCAAGAAGCAGGTCGATATGGCGTGACTAATAAAATCTCTCAACAGCCAGCGAATAATTTTCTTGAAGGTTCCACGATGATATGTCGATTTCCACATCAGGTGATCCTGGAGGTTATACAGCAGTCGATGGGTAATTCTGCTTCACCAAATAGCGACTTGACAGCGGTAGAAGTCCGATGCCTTATGAGAGTGAAAGAATTTTCAATGCCTCGGAAGTCTAGGTGTCCTTTTTTTCGGGGCAAACGAAGTTGTTGGGCGAAGTCTTCGCAGATGAAGATGACTTGCGAGCACAAGTCCAGTAGGTCCCGTCCTGGTACCAAGTTACCCACAGCGTCTTGTGCCAAGATAACGGCTGTAGCCAGAATGATTTCGACGTGATGGGTATCCACGTGTGCGTTAGTGACGGCTTCACCGACATGGTGCTGAGGTGGCGGGAGGCAATATGGCATGCTTGTGTGTGTCTGGGATCGATGCAAGTTCCAATCGACCTCCGACCAGCAGTGGGTTGAATCCGTCTTTGACCTGCAAGAAAGGCGATTAGAATCTAAGATGGCTACGAACTGGCGCGCCCCTTTCTAATAAAGTGATTTCCTCGATGAAATATCGCTGTTGTAAGTTGCGAAGTTCCAGTGGGGACGGTAACCTCGTAGTGAAGGGTTTTGTCTTCCGACATATGTTGCGAAATCGAAGCATCCATGCTACCAGCCTTAGGCCAGACTGGTGTGATTCCATGTTGTGGAGGACTTCTGAGATAATATTTCTTGCCAGATTGCCGTGAATATCAGGAGGCCATATTGTTGGCGGACTTGACAGAAACGTAGGTCTGTGGAACCAGGCTGAATCGGATAGTTCTGAAAGTTTACATCTTCTAGAGATGAGGTCAGCTGGGTGCACCGTGCCGAAACGAATCTCCAGTGGCAGTCTTGCGTGAGTTCTTGGATGTCGCATGTCCGGTTGCCGAGAAAGGTAGAAAGCGTATCAGAATGTTGTCGAATCCAATGCAGCACCAACTGCGAATCCGCCCACAGAAAGGTATCGGGCGTGTGTTGGAGAAAGGCGGATTTTATCTGCATGTAGAGTCATGCAAAAGGATGCTCTCCGTAGAGCTCGAGCTGCGGCAGCGTCTTCTTCTTCGTTGGGGCCACACGCGACCTTGAGGTGATTAAATGAAGTTCCACATGACCATCAGTATGCATTGTTCTTGAGTTAATACAATATCCACATCCCTGTATTAAGGCATCGTTAAAGCCGTGAAGTTGTAGCTCATCTGTATGGGGTTGCAGGCAGAAACGTGGGATAAGCATAGAATCCAAGTGCTGCAGCAGACTATTGCCATGCTTGTAGGAGAATCATTGGATTGATATATCCAATTTTTTGTAAAATGATAGGCTAGATGAGTACCAGAGGATCGAAGATGGATAAGGCCACCGAAAGAATGGTCCCCTTTGTGATCCTTTCCGGAACTGAACTGCAGTTAAATGAGAACTTAAAGCTGTGTTCCCGTTGGTGCCGCCTTAGCCCCAGTATGCTTGTCGTGACCAAACCGTCGAGACTTAGATCCTTGATCGTTGGATCTTTAACGGAGTCCTGAGGGTTGGAGTGTCATTTTGCGAGTGCGGTTCGTTGGGAAGTGGCCAAGTAACTTACTCCATGTGTCCCAAACGTTGATACTCTTCCATGAACCTTGTGTACTCAGCTCGAAGATTTTTGCTTCGGCTTAAACGACGTTCCTATGATGCAAATCCTAGCCGTGCCGTTTCGAGAGACCTTCCCTGCAGTTAAGGGTCCTCCTTGAACGGCAGTTGAACCATCAGTCATCCGTCCGCGACTTGACAGACAGATTCTTGGAACATTGATTCGCATTTGAATTGCGCTGAAGTAAGTGTTAATGCCGTAGTGAAAAATTTCTTCTACGCGTCATAAACGTTCCAAGTTCAAGTTGATTGAATCCTCTGAGGATCCTGGATACAGCAGTCGATGGGTAATTCTGCTTTACCAAAAAGCGACTTGATAGCGGTAGAAGTCCGATGCCTTTTGCGAGTGAAAGAATCTTCAATGCATCGGAAGTCTGTGTCCTTTTCTTCGGGGCAAACGAAGTTGTTGGGCGAAGTCTTCGCAGATGAAGTTTAAAGCGTTTTCAGGCGAAGATGTTAACCAAGTCGAATATTTTGAGACAACAATACCAACTTTGCTTGAACACGTTGCCAATTGCAGGAATTCAAGATGCAACTGGTCAACAAGCAGGCGCTAAAAGACCCACGAAAGGTCACCGACTTTAAGTGCGTTGAATTTAGTATCACACCACATTTCGGCGGTCTACGTGACTACCTGCACACCTTGCAGCTCGCAGCAAGTGTCTTTCTCTGAAAGCGAACATATTTCCTATACAGCTGCTCATGGCCCATGGGTCATATCACTCATGCCTGCTTTAGAGCTGATGGAAGAGTCCAAGTCGTTGACATTAAGACAGCCAAACAAATTTAACCCAAGCTAGATTCGATTCTCTTTTGGCTCGTTAAAAGCTTGTACAGCTGATTTATCAAACTGTATTGAAATTTTTGTAGACATTCTTTTAGATTCCTTTCCATTTTCCCCTCCTAAATATTTATACCCGTTACTCGTAGAGTAAAAGGGTATACTAGTGTTGGGGCGGAGTGGCTTGATCGCTGAAATAGATGAAGTCCCAAGAACGAAGGGTACGCAAAAAAACACGGGGGTACTTTGGGTTTTTTTGCGCGACTTGCATAGGTGTTTATTGGTTCACTTGGGCATAAGAACTCATTAAGCCTAACTTAACTTAAGCGCTCCAGAGCGGAGCGGTGACTTAGGGGAGAGATGGAGAGCGGACGGCAGTGCGAGCGTGCGAGATGTAGACATCTGGATAAAACTGCAGCTCGACACTGCCTCCTGAAATTAAACTTCCTTTCGAAGTAAACATTCTCCCCCCTTGCGAGGACACCCGTAGCAAGAACCTCAGGATAGTAGGCTCAGGAATATGTTGAAAGTGAAGATCGGTCGTCCGTATATAGAAGAGTGTGGTGGCCCTTTCCACACTTGTGGCAGTTATGACCACTGCGGCAGGAGTCCTTGGAATGATTGTGAGCCAAGAAATTGGAGCAGTACTTCTGGCTATGTACTTCCTGGAGCCGATTCTGGGGGCTTAGCCGTCGAAAGTGGTGGCACTTCCGTAGAGGATGGATATTTTGGCAGACTCGGCATTGGTAGGATCTAATACCTCGAGTACGTCTGCCATCCAAGGCGGAGTATTTTTAGGAGGGACTTTTTGTACGGAAACTTGCGTTGAATAGGACGAAATGGTGTGTGGAACTGAGGCGGATACTGGCCTTGGAGGGTCGGATGGAATCGGCAGAGTAGTAGGACCGCTGTTTCGATGCAGCAATGTGTGATGCCGATCTTGGCAAGTGAGACAGTTGTGAGCGCTTGTGCAATCCCGGAATTGATGGCTGCTTGCAAAGCAATTGGAGAACAAATGCTTCCTTTGGATATAGGCTAGGCGATCGTCTAGCGTCATTTGTAGGAAGGGTAGACATATACGCACGGGATGGTTCTTCTTCGAACACAGATCGCAGCCTTTGGGTATCGGAACTAACCTTGTGTTGAAGGATTTTATTTTTGAAATTCTGCCACTCGATTTGTGTCTTTGGACTGGACGTGGAGGAAATTGGCAGATCGGAGACTATCGACGGCCTCAAGAGTTCGATGGCGCTCCGTCAAATAGGAATCAAGCTCAAGCCACTTAGGAATTTCGGATTTATTTTGTGTGGATTACTCCCATAATGAGAGGGTAAGCTTTGGTAGTTTTGTCGAGCACATATAAACCAGGATAGGGTCCCAATTCTCAATATTAAAACCGGAAAATTTTAAGAAAGTTAAGAAACCTTGAAAAGTGCATTGAAGTTCCTTTAAAGATGCTCCCGACTCCTGTGCTATGGATTGCACACTGAAAAGTGTTTTCAGGTGACTGTTCACCTGCAATCGCTAATTTTCGAAACGCTCAGTTGGGTTTTTCCAGGCTGATCGAAAGCCATCATTGGTGAGTGGGGATCTTGAAACTATGGAATGAGCTTCGCCACTTGTTTTTGAATTTAAGTGGAATAATTTTTCAACGGGCGTTAGACTCGGATTGTCTATGTATATTGCCGTGAAAATGTCCCGGAAAGTTGGCCAGCGAAGATAATCGCCAGAGAAAACCTCTGTGTCGATAGGAGGGAGTCGACAGCCATACGACGTGGAATTTTGGGACGGAGTTACTGGAACTTGAGGTACCTGGGAGGAGCCTTTTTGGATTTGTTCCATGAGCTGCGCGGCAAACATTTCATAGGTGGAGTACATTTGGTAATACTTTGATTTTAGTATGGATTTCGTGTCTGCGGGACCCTCGCCTGCAGCTATAATGCAGTCGGAGCATATGTCGTATGCTGCCTCTACCGTTTGCCACAAGGAATTGAAGTGATCGCGACGGATTTTACAGGTGGATAACGTTGGGGTAGGAGCACCTGGAGCGTTCACAGTCGCCTCAAAGTGGATCAGACAGTCAGCTGTGGCCATAAATCGGGTTAAAGCGGATTTGACTGATGTTGCCATGACGTAAAAATAATTTTAAATTTTTACATGAGAAGTAAAGAAACGGGCTACAATCCAATTGGAATTTAGGAACCAATCAAGATTGTAAATGTATACGGTCACACTGTCGGATAGGCAGAGTCAATAAATATTTATTATGTCGGATGGTCGGACTTATGTAAAGAATTACGGACTTTAATTTTGTTTGTTTGGAATGAACATTTATTGTGAGCCCTTGACCCACTGTGCACTGGCGAAAATATCGATATACGTATGTATGTACACTGTACATATGTACATATGTGGGGTGCGAATAGCGGAATAACGTTGCGGGAATTGTAAAGACTTCGCTTATGTTTGTTTGTCGGTGCGTTTGTTTGTCAACTGCACAACTAAATTGCAGACGATTTGCTGGAGTAAATTTGTGGATATTGTAACTTTGTTTTTAATTTTAGAAATAATTTAGCCGTATTTGTAGGTCGCGGAAAGTAGTTGGAGTGGACTGTATTAGAAAGAGTAGTTATAGTGGACTGTATTAGAATATTTATGTAAATATACACACGCAGCTGGAACACAGTAAAAAATAAGGAGTGCAAATCTTAAGGAAAAATTTTATGATCGGAAATTTTACTGAAGCTGAGTTATATTTTACACACAATTGGAATTGAAAATATATTTGAGAGTTATTTTAGTTAAATAGTAGCACTGAAATATTTACTGGAATTGTTTCAAGTGTACAATTGTGGGCAACGGAAATTGAAATATTGTCGGGAACAAATTGCCGTTGCGTCGGATTAATCACTTTCGGATTTAGACAATATATCAAACAGAAAGTTAGTCGAAAAAGGGTTCGAAAAACTGACTGTATGACCGGCAAAATATAGTACGTGGAACTTATCTGGAGCGGTTCAAGCCTCCTGGGAAAAATCAAAGAAAACTCCAGGAGAGATAAATCCAAAGATTTTGAGATTCGGCGGAGCGGAGACTTAGGGGAGAGATGGAGAGGGAGAGCGGACGGCAGTGCGAGCGTGCGAGAGTAGACATCTGGATAAAACTGCCGCTCGACACTGCCTACTGAAATTAAACGCCTTTTTGACGTAAACAACTAGATTCGTCGGAAAGTATGTAAGAGGCAGAAGGAAGCGCTTCCGATCTAGCCATGTCCGTCCGTCCGTCTGTCCGTCCGGATGAACGCTGAGATCTCGGAAAATATAAGAGCTAGGCTATTGAGATTTGGCACGCAGATTCCTGAGCTTCTTACGCAGCGCAAGTTTATTTCAGCAGAGTGCCACGCCCACTCTTACGTCCACAAACCGCCCATAACTATGACTCCTACAGTTTTGAAGCTAGATTAAAAACTTTAACTGAAGTGTATTGTTCTTATCAATACCTATCGATTGGCCCACGCCCACCTTAACGCCCACAAACCGCCCACAAACTTCAAAAAATCGTAGGTATGAACGTGGATATCTCGGAAACTATCAAAGATAAAGAATTGGGATCTGAGATTTAGATTCCGTAGCCTTGTGCCCAGCGCAAGTTTCTTACGCGAAAATGACACGCCCACTCTACCTACCGCCGGTAGGTGGCGCATTTCAATCTCGCTTTGCTGCTATTATATCTCCATCTCCCTTTGGTCCCTTTAGCTGAGTAACGGGTATCTGATAGTCGAGGTACTCGACTATAGCGTTCTTCCTTGTTTTTTATCTGTAATACGCCGTTAGGCCTTCGGAGTTCTCTATTGTTTCGTGAAATCTGATATTTTGTAACTGTGGCTATTTTTTCAGGATCCGATATAAATTATGAGAAATAATGAAAAGAATTAATTATGCTCGCTGATAAAATTAGTTATTTAAATTAAATCAATTGTGTTTAAAAAAATAATAAGATCACCCATTTAAACATGACATGTTTTCCCACTTGTTCCCTTAAGATATCATCCAAGGCTTCTCGTTGCATTTGTAAAGCCAAAAGGCATTCGTAAAAATACAAATTTTGCATTATTTATAGAAAATGCTGTTTTTCAATATCTGAATCTTTCATTAAAATTTGGTGTAATCCTGATTCCAAATCAATTCTTCAGAAATATTAAGCCTTTACTAAGTTAACTAATTTTGCAGACCATTCTTGCATCGGGTACCTATCCGTTATAGCGTTTTCGTTTCATTTTTACCAATAACACTGGTGAGTTTTAAGAGCTTCTACTTGGGCTTACAATATTTTCCTTTTGAAATCTATTGAATTTAATACTAACGAAATCTGAAATCCCGTTGTCGGGGTGTTTAGGATTTTTATACCCGTTACTCGTAGAGTAAAAGGGTATACTAGATTCGTCGGAAAGTATGTAACAGGCAGAAGGAAGCGTTTCCGACCCCATAAAGTATATATAATCTTGATCAGGATCACTAGCCGAGTCGATCTAGCCATGTCCGTCTGTCCGTCCAGATGAACGCTGAGATCTCGGAAACTACAAAAGCTAGGCTATTGAGATTTGGCATGCAAATTTTTGAGCTTCTTACGCAGCGCATGTTTGTTTCAACAGCGTGCCACGACCACTCTCACGCCCACAAACCGCCCAAAACGGTGGCTCCTACAGTTTTGATGCTAGAATAAAAATTTTAACTGAAGTGTATTAGTCTCGTCAATACCTATCGATTGATTAAGAAAAAGTTTGCCCCGCCAACTCTAACGCCCATACCGCTTAAGTCTGTCTGCCGCCCACATAACCATATATTGAGATAGCGGATAGATGCTGTATTACAATCTCGCTTTGCTGCTTGCTCTCCATCTCCCTTTGGTCCCTTTATCTGAGTAACGGGTATCTGATAGTCGAGGTACTCGACTATAGCGTTCTTCCTTGCTTAAAACAGTAAAAGCGATAAAATATTGCTGACTCTGTATTTTATTAGGACTCATTGCTCAACTGCTTTTGGTGAGGGAATGCCCTTCAGCCCTTCCATTCTTCTTTTTTTTATCTGCGAGTTTCTTTCTTTTGGTTTTGTTTTTCATTTTGCCTTAAAAATTTGTTTAACGCTGTTCTTATAAGTTAAGATCTTCTGTCCACCTTTTAATCAACTTTTAATGTGATGTGGCGCTGGTGGATGTTTAAATGTTTCCCCTAAAAATGTTAAGTTTTTGGCCGCCCCAATTGTTTATAAATAAAATTTATTTTTCAATAAAATGTTTTGTTTTAACTTTTGACGATGCGGCCCCACGTTGGACTCCAATCAATTTTAAGACTGTTCGTTGATTTCAAAAAATTAAATTTTGGTTTTTATTATCATTTGGTTGGTTTAAAACCTTCATTCACTTAACTCACTATTACATCACGACACTTTTACTTTTTATACCCGTTACTCATAAAGTAAAATGGTATACTAGATTCATCGGAAAGTATGCATCAGGACGAACAAAGCATTTCCGTCCCTATAAAGTATATATATTCTTAATCAGGATCACTAGCCGAGTCGATATAAAGCTAACAGGTTTCTCAATAAGAGATTTCTCGATATTCGTCAAGTTGGACTTGTATGGAGGTAGTCCAAGATCTTTTCGCAAAATTAGCCACATCATTCTCACAGAGATGTCCAACGCTTGAGAACGACGCGCAAGAGACTAAAGTTGTGGCCACTGACTCGACTCTTTGTAGGGTTGTATATCTATCCATAATGAAATGCCAAACCTTCTTAAAAAAAAAAATGTCAAAAGATCGTGAAAAAAATTGACATCGTTCGATGTTCCTATCGGTCTAATTTTGTAGCGTCCCTGTTGAAAAGCCCGTAAAAAACCTAAAATATTGGGATTTAGGATGCAGATTTTTGGGCTTCCGGCGCAGCTTATATTTTTGAAGATTACGTGGGCATATTAGTGCCCGAGTCCTGACTGGGACTCGGGCCGAGGGAGAGGCGTCCGATATTCTGGCACCATTAGCCGGCATAAGCTACGTCGTATTCGGGTCGTGGGATCTTGGTAAGCCTCTCTCCTCTCCAACATAACGAGAATAAATATTAAAAGTGCCTGGAAAATAATATTAGTTCATAAAGTTCGTCGGTCGTCAGTCCACACTGCCCCACAAGCTTAGCTGTCGCTTGATCGCAATACGATCGGGCTGTGTTTTGGCCATATTCCCTCCCCTTCACACATTCGTGTGCCAATGGATCGTCGCAGGCCGCGCAACACGATCCCCAAGGTTGTCCGTCAAAAGTTATGTCATTGTTCTTGACCTACTCCACTTCTCGCGTCAGCACACCCCTTTAACAAAGCTTTAGCACACCATGTTTTCGAATACTTTTTCACATTACAAATTTATTGGATCATATTTAGGTCGGCGTGTGCCGGTGTTGAGTAACATAATTTTGGCTAATTCATATGGGGGTTAAATTAATTGACAATATTTGTTTTAGTGGAGAGTATCGATTTGACCACCTGTGAAGGTGCACACATCAGCAAAATGCTGACTATTCACGACTACAAACGTCGCTCAGAGGGCTCTTGCAATTGTCATACAATTACAAGGCTGATACTCGCCGCTGGAAAAGTTTATAGTAGTCTATAAAACTATAGGATACTGCACGGATATTTATATATGTATGTTTATAAGAAAGGAACCGTGTTCCGACAAACTTACCCCCTCTTTAAATCCTGGGCGATGAGATCTCGACGCTCCGGATCCTGGGCTTTGGAAAATATTATATTGAATATATATATATATATAAATATACGTGCACCCAAATACGGCTGTTCTTAAGTATACCAATTCACTTAAACACAAAATATATATTTCTATTATGCCCGAGGCATGCGAATTCTTCAACGGCTGTTCATCATGATTCGCACTTTGTCTATCGATTCGGTTGGTTTAAATGTATTTCAGTGCATGTTTGAATGCTTCCAATGTTTTTTTGTTGATTTTCACTTGTTCTCCAATTGTATTATTAGAGGATATTGGTCTTTGGTTATGCATGAGTTTACTTTGGTTGGCTCGATTAACACATTTATGTTGCATCACAACTATCTCCGACGTACGCTACGCCTCTGAACGGATGGCTCCTACAGCTGAACAATTTTCAGGAGCATGGGGATCACGCGTACTGCGGCTACAAAACATCACAGTATGACAGATGGCGTCCTTATTGTTAATCCTCTCCACGTTCTTTGATGACAATGGCGGCGCTGGTCCAACACATAAGGATCTTTCGAGCAGCGATTTGTGTCCTCAAGGACTTTTGGATATGGTGGCTGGTCCTGGTGGCAGAAGACTCCGTGGACGACTACCCCAGGGAAAGTCGTTTTCCCTCGGAGCTGCCGGCTTCCGTTAGCAAGACACACAAATGAATTCTCTTCTCTTCTCTAATTGTCTAAGGTCTTTTATACCAGACTAGAGCTTTTGCTTGGCTGCCGGTATGCATCGGATCACCTAGGTGTTCCCAGTTAGGATTACTATTCCTCGATATCTGCTATCATGGGAGTCAACGGCCGGCTGTTGCACTTTGCCAGCTACTGGAGTATGGTTACCAGTAGGTCGATCGTCGCCGTTGTTCTGGCTACGCGACACCCGAGAATTGCCGAATTGCATTTTCTTCTGCCTTTACCAGTATGAGTCTGGTTAGTCACATGCACCCCTCCTCCTGTCTAAAGATTCGTCGTTGTTTCTCTATGTGAACCTTTCTATGTGGTGGGCGTACGTAACAGGCTCGAAGTGATCGATGCGGACCGCATGGAATGACTTCGCAAAAGGAATCTGCGTACGACCATCGCTGTCTGTACCGTGTTTCTTCTCCTTTTTAGGCGCCTGTTCACGTGTGGCTTCGACCCACTTCTCTGATCAAGAGTCTCATGTTTTATCGGCTGAGCTGTTCGGGCTGATATCTTCACTGCTGTTGCTTTATGTTAAAGGTTTATTATGTACTCTAGTATTATTCATATACTTGGGGCATGGAATCTGTGTTTGATCTAACTGACGATCTGTTAAAGCATATTTATTAGAAATGTTTGGTTTATATGTTTGTACTTTTGTACTATTAGGAAAGATTTGTAGTGTTGGGCATGTTTTTTGCAGTACTTTTTAACCAGCGGTCCACTCGGAGACCCTCCCTTTTTAATTCCGCTAACGAAGTTAATGGGGATGTTAGCAGCAAGCCGCCCATCTGGGAGTTCATGTTGTCTTTCAAAAGCTCAACAAATTCATCTTCAGCGATTTTATGCTTCAGTTTGAAATGCAAGTTGTGCATATCGGAGACATAATCGCTGAAGGTTTCGTGCTGTCCTTGCTTGCGTTCCATTAATTCCTTGACTTTCATAAGGTCACTTCCGGTAGTGGAAAACGCTCGTTCCATCTCCTGTATCAACGAATAGTAGTCAAAGTCGTAGTCTTCGGCCTTGTCCTCCATTAACTGCCAATACCATTTGGTGGCTGCACCTGCTAGCAGAAGATGGAATTCACGAAAGACTTGTTGGCGGCTGAGGTCATACAATTCTTGCAATCGGTCCACGCGGAACAGGAAACTTTCAATTGTCATACCGCGACCGCTTCCATCGAACTTAAGGTTCCATCTGTTTAATCTGACGTCTTTTGGTCTCGGTCCCTGAAACGATGAGCTCCAATCGATCTCTGGGTGCAGTTGGTGACTCGTCTCCCTCTCGTTTGTTCTGGACTGCCTGTGGGACGGGGTGTCCATCCGCCTGGGTGTTCTTAACCGGAGCATCTGGCTACTAAGCATGTCCTGCGTTACTGGTTCCAGAGGCGGGGTCTCTTGGTATATCAAGAAGCTGTCCGTTGGATTCGGAACAGTTCGGGGCGGCGAAGGCAGTCCCTTCTGTTCGGGTCCCCTGGATGTCGAAGACTGCAATTCTGTTATCTGTGCCTTCAGCGCTTCTATCTGGGCACTCATTCCACGCTGCATTTCGTTGCTCTGTCTCAAGAGCTCCATCAACCTTTGTTCACGTCGCTCGGCAGCCTCTAAGTTGTCCTCCTAGTGCCTCTGAAATTGGGGAAGCATACTTGATCTTCCTTTCGGCGGTCCTAGGGGTAGATTCTCCCCTCCGGCGGCTCCTTCCATTTCAGTATATTGGTCCAAATTGTTTTCTTCGGACAGGGTATCTACCTGTCCTGGCTGATTCTGTGCGAGCTCCCACGGCTCTCTTTCAGATGAGTCTCCTAGCCTTGGCGCGCTCGCACTCCGGGGTTGGTGATTGTCTCCGCGCGTTGTTGCTCGGGTCACTCTTCCGGTGCTGGGTTGGAATAAGACCTTCTTCTTGGCCCCTTTCATTTATATGATTGGACCTTTTTTTAAAAGCCTCCGCTTTCTTTTTATAGATTGTCACTTTGTGCGGATTAACACACGCACTAAAATTTGTCTTCACTTTTTTTTTTTGCGTTTTGGTATAAAGGGTTCACGTGATTCTTTTCAAAACACCCGGTCAGCGACGTATACGCTGAATAAGTCGACAATAAAAATGTTTATAAACTGGGGATGCTTCTCTCTGCTTCTCAAGTTTCTCTTCGGTCAAGAGCCGTCCGATATTTAAGCCCCAAACAAAAAACAAAATAAATTTCTCTAACTAGGGGTGTTAGCCGCTTCTACACAACGCGGTTCTGCTAAGCTAACATGCCCATACTTTCCCTTTTTCTAGACATCCCAAATATTCCAAACGGAATGGCTGTGTCTAGATAAGGAATCTGTCTAAAAACCCCCTCCCGCCAGTCGTCGGAAAACAAGTTGTTTGACCGATCATTCTCGGGCTCCACAACCGTCTCCTATTTCTCTGGACTCGAACCAAGCAAACGACCTGACCAACTAGCCTAATACGTTGTGGGGCGTCGGCCAGACAAACTAAAAAATCGTCCACCGCCCAAATATGTCAAGGGAAACAGCAAAGACTCGAACCAAGCAAACGACCGGACAAATGCCCAGTACGTTGTGGGGCGTCGGTTTTGCGTTTCCTGTCAGTTCCCCCACCCCCATTCTGTCCTGGATCGACAAACGAACAGTAGACCCGCACCGCAACTGCTAAATGCGTTACCGTAATGCTTGCGCTCCTGCTCTTTCTGGACTTGAACCAATTCAAACGACCGGGCAAATGCATAGTACGTCGTGTGGCGTCGGCCAGAAAGCACCTATAAATTGTATATACGTTAATTTTAACAAATAGTCGTCGACAGAAAGCACCTATAAATTGTATATACGTTAATTTTAACAAATAGTCGTCGACACTTAGTTATAGGTATAGTATTATAAAAAAGGATAACTCATAGTTCTTGATTTAAGGAAGTTCTGGTAAATTTGTCCATGAACAAAACAGAGAATTTTTATGGTTAAAAACATTTCAAAGTCAGGCCTCTATTCTGCGACAAAGTTCTGATTGAGCGGCCGCTCAACACTGACAGTCACAGAAGTTGGGGACTTTACAGTTACTAGCTCGACAAATAAATAAGTACGCGTACATTTAAAATTATTTAATCTCCCTGCTCTATAAAACAGTCAAATTTCCTATGGCAAAAAAAAGATGAAAGCTTTGCCATACTTAGGTACATCCACTCCGATACCGCAGGTACCGAGTTTGTGGACCCTGTTAAAATTCCGGCATAAGCTACGTCGTATTCGGGTCGTGGGATCTTGGTAAGCCTCTCTCCTCTCCAACATAACGAGAATAAATATTAAAAGTGCCTGGAAAATAATATTAGTTCATAAAGTTCGTCGGTCGTCAGTCCACACTGCCCCACAAGCTTAGCTGTCGCTTGATCGCAATACGATCGGGCTGTGTTTTGGCCATATTCCCTCCCCTTCACACATTCGTGTGCCAATGGATCGTCGCAGGCCGCGCAACACGATCCCCTATTGTCAAGGTTGTCCGTCAAAAGTTATGTCATTGTTCTTGACCTACTCCACTTCTCGCGTCAGCACACCCCTTTAACAAAGCTTTAGCACACCATGTTTTCGAATACTTTTTCACATTACAAATTTATTGGATCATATTTAGGTCGGCGTGTGCCGGTGTTGAGTAACATAATTTTGGCTAATTCATATGGGGGTTAAATTAATTGACAATATTTGTTTTAGTGGAGAGTATCGATTTGACCACCTGTGAAGGTGCACACATCAGCAAAATGCTGACTATTCACGACTACAAACGTCGCTCAGAGGGCTCTTGCAATTGTCATACAATTACAAGGCTGATACTCGCCGCTGGAAAAGTTTATAGTAGTCTATAAAACTATAGGATACTGCACGGATATTTATATATGTATGTTTATAAGAAAGGAACCGTGTTCCGACAAACTTACCCCCTCTTTAAATCCTGGGCGATGAGATCTCGACGCTCCGGATCCTGGGCTTTGGAAAATATTATATTGAATATATATATATATATAAATATACGTGCACCCAAATACGGCTGTTCTTAAGTATACCAATTCACTTAAACACAAAATATATATTTCTATTATGCCCGAGGCATGCGACTTCTTCAACGGCTGTTCATCATGATTCGCACTTTGTCTATCGATTCGGTTGGTTTAAATGTATTTCAGTGCATGTTTGAATGCTTCCAATGTTTTTTTTGTTGATTTTCACTTGTTCTCCAATTGTATTATTAGAGGATATTGGTCTTTGGTTATGCATGAGTTCACTTTGGTTGGCTCGATTAACACATTTATGTTGCATCACAACTTTCTCCGACGGACGCTACGCCTCTGAACGGATGGCTCCTACAGCTGAACAATTTTCAGGAGCATGGGGATCACGCGTACTGCGGCTACAAAACATCACAGTATGACAGATGTCGTCCTTATTGTTGATCCTCTCCACGTTCTTTGATGACAATGGCGGCGCTGGTCCAACACATAAGGATCTTTCGAGCAGCGATTTGTGTCCTCAAGGACTATTGGATATGGTGGCTGGTCCTGGTGGCAGAAGACTCCGTGGACGACTACCCCAGGGAAAGTCGTTTTCCCTCGGAGCTGCCGGCTTCCGTTAGCAAGACACACAAATGAATTCTCTTCTCTTCTCTAATTGTCTAAGGTCTTTTATACCAGACTAGAGCTTTTGCTTGGCTGCCGGTATGCATCGGATCACCTAGGTGTTCCCAGTTAGGATTACTATTCCTCGATATCTGCTATCATGGGAGTCAACAGCCGGCTGTTGCACTTTGCCAGCTACTGGAGTATGGTTACCAGTAGGTCGATCGTGGCCGTTGTTCTGGCTACGCGACACCCGAGAATTGCCGAATTGCATTTTCTTCTGCCTTTACCAGTATGAGTCTGGTTAGTCACATGCACCCCTCCTCCTGTCTAAAGATTCGTCGTTGTTTCTCTATGTGAACCTTTCTATGTGGAGGGCGTACGTAACAGGCTCGAAGTGATCGATGCGGACCGCATGGAATGACTTCGCAAAAGGAATCTGCGTACGACCATCGCTGTCTGTACCGTGTTTCTTCTCCTTTTTAGGCGCCTGTTCACGTGTGGCTTCGACCCACTTCTCTGATCAAGAGTCTCATGTTTTATCGGCTGAGCTGTTCGGGCTGATATCTTCACTGCTGTTGCTTTATGTTAAAGGTTTATTATGTACTCTAGTATTATTCATATACTTGGGGCATGGAATCTGTGTTTGATCTAACTGACGATCTGTTAAAGCATATTTATTAGAAATGTTTGATTTATATGTTTGTACTTTTGTACTATTAGGAAAGATTTGTAGTGTTGGGCATGTTTTTTGCAGTACTTTTTAACCAGCGGTCCACTCGGAGACCCTCCCTTTTTAATTCCGCTATCGAAGTTAATGGGGATGTTAGCAGCAAGCCGCCCATCTGGGAGTTCATGTTGTCTTTCAAAAGCTCAACAAATTCATCTTCAGCGATTTTATGCTTCAGTTTGAAATGCAAGTTGTGCATATCGGAGACATAATCGCTGAAGGTTTCGTGCTGTCCTTGCTTGCGTTCCATTAATTCCTTGACTTTCATAAGGTCACTTCCGGTAGTGGAAAACGCTCGTTCCATCTCCTGTATCAACGAATAGTAGTCAAAGTCGTAGTCTTCGGCCTTGTCCTCCATTAACTGCCAATACCATTTGGTGGCTGCACCTGCTAGCAGAAGATGGAATTCACGAAAGACTTGTTGGCGGCTGAGGTCATACAATTCTTGCAATCGGTCCACGCGGAACAGGAAATTTTCAACTGTCATGCCGCGACCGCTTCCATCGAACTTTAGGTTCCATCTGTTTAATCTGACGTCTTTTGGTCTCGGTCCCTGAAACGATGAGCTCCAATCGATCTCTGGGTGCAGTTGGTGACTCGTCTCCCTCTCGTTTGTTCTGGACTGCCTGTGGGACGGGGTGTCCATCCGCCTGGGTGTTCTTAACCGGAGCATCTGGCTACTAAGCATGTCCTGCGTTACTGGTTCCAGAGGCGGGGTCTCTTGGTATATCAAGAAGCTGTCCGTTGGATTCGGAACAGTTCAGGGCGGCGAAGGCAGTCCCTTCTGTTCGGGTCCCCTGGATGTCGAAGACTGCAATTCTGTTATCTGTGCCTTCAGCGCTTCTATCTGGGCACTCATTCCACGCTGCATTTCGTTGCTCTGTCTCAAGAGCTCCATCAACCTTTGTTCACGTCGCTCGGCAGCCTCTAAGTTGTCCTCCTCGTGCCTCTGAAATTGGGGAAGCATACTTGATCTTCCTTTCGGCGGTCCTAGGGGTAGATTCTCCCCTCCGGCGGCTCCTTCCATTTCAGTTGTTGCCAAATTGTTTGTTTCGGACAGGGTATCTACCTGTCCTGGCTGATTCTGTGCGAGCTCCCACGGCTCTCTTTCAGATGAGTCTCCTAGCCTTGGCGCGCTTGCACTCCGGGGTTGGTGATTGTCTCCGCGCGTTGTTGCTCGGGTCACTCTTCCGGTGCTGGGTTGGAATAAGACCTTCTTCTTGGCCCCCTTCATTTATATGATTGGACCTTTTTTTAAAAGCCTCCGCTTTCTTTTTATAGATTGTCACTTTGTGCGGATTAACACACGCACTAAAATTTGTCTTCACTTTTTTTTTTGCGTTTTGGTATAAAGGGTTCACGTGATTCTTTTCAAAACACCCGGTCAGCGACGTATACGCTGAATAAGTCGACAATAAAAATGTTTATAAACTGGGGATGCTTCTCTCTGCTTCTCAAGTTTCTCTTCGGTCAAGAGCCGTCCGATATTTAAGCCCCAAACAAAAAACAAAATAAATTTCTCTAACTAGGGGTGTTAGCCGCTTCTACACAACGCGGTTCTGCTAAGCTAACATGCCCATACTTTCCCTTTTTCTAGACATCCCAAATATTCCAAACGGAATGGCTGTGTCTAGATAAGGAATCTGTCTAAAAACCCCCTCCCGCCAGTCGTCGGAAAACAAGTTGTTTGACCGATCATTCTCGGGCTCCACAACCGTCTCCTATTTCTCTGGACTCGAACCAAGCAAACGACCTGACCAACTAGCCTAATACGTTGTGGGGCGTCGGCCAGACAAACTAAAAAATCGTCCACCGCCGAAATATGTCAAGGGAAACAGCAAAGACTCGAACCAAGCAAACGACCGGACAAATGCCCAGTACGTTGTGGGGCGTCCGTTTTGCGTTTCCTGTCAGTTCCCCCACCCCCATTCTGTCCTGGATCGACAAACGAACAGTAGACCCGCACCGCAACTGCTAAATGCGTTACCGTAATGCTTGCGCTCCTGCTCTTTCTGGACTTGAACCAATTCAAACGACCGGGCAAATGCATAGTACGTCGTGTGGCGTCGGCCAGAAAGCACCTATAAATTGTATATACGTTAATTTTAACAAATAGTCGTCGACAGAAAGCACCTATAAATTGTATATACGTTAATTTTAACAAATAGTCGTCGACACTTAGTTATAGGTATAGTATTATAAAAAAGGATAACTCATAGTTCTTGATTTAAGGAAGTTCTGGTAAATTTGTCCATGAACAAAACAGAGAATTTTTATGGTTAAAAACATTTCAAAGTCAGGCCTCTATTCTGCGACAAAGTTCTGATTGAGCGGCCGCTCAACACTGACAGTCACAGAAGTTGGGAACTTTACAGTTACTAGCTCGACAAATAAATAAGTACGCGTACATTTAAAATTATTTAATCTCCCTGCTCTATAAAACAGTCAAATTTCCTATGGCAAAAAAAAGATGAAAGCTTTGCCATACTTAGGTACATCCACTCCGATACCGCAGGTACCGAGTTTGTGGATCCTGTTAAAATTCCTTAAGGCATATGAAAAATCCTAACGTTGGGCGCCAATTCTGTTACGTGGGCATATTAGTGCCCGAGTCCTGACTGGGACTCGGGCCGAGGGAGAGGCGTCCGATATTCTGGCACCATTTGCCGGCATAAGCTACGTCGTATTCGGGTCGTGGGATCTTGGTAAGCCTCTCTCCTCTCCAACATAACGAGAATAAATATTAAAAGTGCCTGGAAAATAATATTAGTTCATAAAGTTCGTCGGTCGTCAGTCCACACTGCCCCACAAGCTTAGCTGTCGATTGATCGCAATACGATCGGGCTGTGTTTTGGCCATATTCCCTCCCCTTCACACATTCGTGTGCCAATGGATCGTCGCAGGCCGCGCAACACGATCCCCAAGGTTGTCCGTCAAAAGTTATGTCATTGTTCTTGACCTACTCCACTTCTCGCGTCAGCACACCCCTTTAACAAAGCTTTAGCACACCATGTTTTCGAATACTTTTTCACATTACAAATTTATTGGATCATATTTAGGTCGGCGTGTGCCGGTGTTGAGTAACATAATTTTGGCTAATTCATATGGGGGTTAAATTAATTGACAATATTTGTTTTAGTGGAGAGTATCGATTTGACCACCTGTGAAGGTGCACACATCAGCAAAATGCTGACTATTCACGACTACAAACGTCGCTCAGAGGGCTCTTGCAATTGTCATACAATTACAAGGCTGATACTCGCCGCTGGAAAAGTTTATAGTAGTCTATAAAACTATAGGATACTGCACGGATATTTATATATGTATGTTTATAAGAAAGGAACCGTGTTCCGACAAACTTACCCCCTCTTTAAATCCTGGGCGATGAGATCTCGACGCTCCGGATCCTGGGCTTTGGAAAATATTATATTGAATATATATATATATATAAATATACGTGCACCCAAATACGGCTGTTCTTAAGTATACCAATTCACTTAAACACAAAATATATATTTCTATTATGCCCGAGGCATGCGACTTCTTCAACGGCTGTTCATCTTGATTCGCACTTTGTCTATCGATTCGGTTGGTTTAAATGTATTTCAGTGCATGTTTGAATGCTTCCAATGTTTTTTTTGTTGATTTTCACTTGTTCTCCAATTGTATTATTAGAGGATATTGGTCTTTGGTTATGCATGAGTTCACTTTGGTTGGCTCGATTAACACATTTATGTTGCATCACAACTTTCTCCGACGTACGCTACGCCTCTGAACGGATGGCTCCTACAGCTGAACAATTTTCAGGAGCATGGGGATCACGCGTACTGCGGCTACAAAACATCACAGTATGACAGATGTCGTCCTTATTGTTGATCCTCTCCACGTTCTTTGATGACAATGGCGGCGCTGGTCCAACACATAAGGATCTTTCGAGCAGCGATTTGTGTCCTCAAGGACTATTGGATATGGTGGCTGGTCCTGGTGGCAGAAGGCTCCGTGGACGACTACCCCAGGGAAAGTCGTTTTCCCTCGGAGCTGCCGGCTTCCGTTAGCAAGACACACAAATGAATTCTCTTCTCTTCTCTAATTGTCTAAGGTCTTTTATACCAGACTAGAGCTTTTGCTTGGCTGCCGGTATGCATCGGATCACCTAGATGTTCCCAGTTAGGATTACTATTCCTCGATATCTGCTATCATGGGAGTCAACGGCCGGCTGTTGCACTTTGCCAGCTACTGGAGTATGGTTACCAGTAGGTCGATCGTGGCCGTTGTTCTGGCTACGCGACACCCGAGAATTGCCGAATTGCATTTTCTTCTGCCTTTACCAGTATGAGTCTGGTTAGTCACATGCACCCCTCCTCCTGTCTAAAGATTCGTCGTTGTTTCTCTATGTGAACCTTTCTATGTGGAGGGCGTACGTAACAGGCTCGAAGTGATCGATGCGGACCGCATGGAATGACTTCGCAAAAGGAATCTGCGTACGACCATCGCTGTCTGTACCGTGTTTCTTCTCCTTTTTAGGCGCCCGTTCACGTGTGGCTTCGACCCACTTCTCTGATCAAGAGTCTCATGTTTTATCGGCTGAGCTGTTCGGGCTGATATCTTCACTGCTGTTGCTTTATGTTAAAGGTTTATTATGTACTCTAGTATTATTCATATACTTGGGGCATGGAATCTGTGTTTGATCTAACTGACGATCTGTTAAAGCATATTTATTAGAAATGTTTGGTTTATATGTTTGTACTTTTGTACTATTAGGAAAGATTTGTAGTGTTGGGCATGTTTTTTGCAGTACTTTTTAACCAGCGGTCCACTCGGAGACCCTCCCTTTTTAATTCCGCTAACGAAGTTAATGGGGATGTTAGCAGCAAGCCGCCCATCTGGGAGTTCATGTTGTCTTTCAAAAGCTCAACAAATTCATCTTCAGCGATTTTATGCTTCAGTTTGAAATGCAAGTTGTGCATATCGGAGACATAATCGCTGAAGGTTTCGTGCTGTCCTTGCTTGCGTTCCATTAATTCCTTGACTTTCATAAGGTCACTTCCGGTAGTGGAAAACGCTCGTTCCATCTCCTGTATCAACGAATAGTAGTCAAAGTCGTAGTCTTCGGCCTTGTCCTCCATTAACTGCCAATACCATTTGGTGGCTGCACCTGCTAGCAGAAGATGGAATTCACGAAAGACTTGTTGGCGGCTGAGGTCATACAATTCTTGCAATCGGTCCACGCGGAACAGGAAACTTTAAATTGTCATACCGCGACCGCTTCCATTGAACTTAAGGTTCCATCTGTTTAATCTGACGTCTTTTGGTCTCGGTCCCTGAAACGATGAGCTCCAATCGATCTCTGGGTGCAGTTGGTGACTCGTCTCCCTCTCGTTTGTTCTGGACTGCCTGTGGGACGGGGTGTCCATCCGCCTGGGTGTTCTTAACCGGAGCATCTGGCTACTAAGCATGTCCTGCGTTACTGGTTCCAGAGGCGGGGTCTCTTGGTATATCAAGAAGCTGTCCGTTGGATTCGGAACAGTTCGGGGCGGCGAAGGCAGTCCCTTCTGTTCGGGTCCCCTGGATGTCGAAGACTGCAATTCTGTTATCTGTGCCTTCAGCGCTTCTATCTGGGCACTCATTCCACGCTGCATTTCGTTGCTCTGTCTCAAGAGCTCCATCAACCTTTGTTCACGTCGCTCGGCAGCCTCTAAGTTGTCCTCCTAGTGCCTCTGAAATTGGGGAAGCATACTTGATCTTCCTTTCGGCGGTCCTAGGGGTAGATTCTCCCCTCCGGCGGCTCCTTCCATTTCAGTATATTGGTCCAAATTGTTTTCTTCGGACAGGGTATCTACCTGTCCTGGCTGATTCTGTGCGAGCTCCCACGGCTCTCTTTCAGATGAGTCTCCTAGCCTTGGCGCGCTCGCACTCCGGGGTTGGTGATTGTCTCCGCGCGTTGTTGCTCGGGTCACTCTTCCGGTGCTGGGTTGGAATAAGACCTTCTTCTTGGCCCCTTTCATTTATATGATTGGACCTTTTTTTAAAAGCCTCCGCTTTCTTTTTATAGATTGTCACTTTGTGCGGATTAACACACGCACTAAAATTTGTCTTCACTTTTTTTTTTTGCGTTTTGGTATAAAGGGTTCACGTGATTCTTTTCAAAACACCCGGTCAGCGACGTATACGCTGAATAAGTCGACAATAAAAATGTTTATAAACTGGGGATGCTTCTCTCTGCTTCTCAAGTTTCTCTTCGGTCAAGAGCCGTCCGATATTTAAGCCCCAAACAAAAAACAAAATAAATTTCTCTAACTAGGGGTGTTAGCCGCTTCTACACAACGCGGTTCTGCTAAGCTAACATGCCCATACTTTCCCTTTTTCTAGACATCCCAAATATTCCAAACGGAATGGCTGTGTCTAGATAAGGAATCTGTCTAAAAACCCCCTCCCGCCAGTCGTCGGAAAACAAGTTGTTTGACCGATCATTCTCGGGCTCCACAACCGTCTCCTATTTCTCTGGACTCGAACCAAGCAAACGACCTGACCAACTAGCCTAATACGTTGTGGGGCGTCGGCCAGACAAACTAAAAAATCGTCCACCGCCCAAATATGTCAAGGGAAACAGCAAAGACTCGAACCAAGCAAACGACCGGACAAATGCCCAGTACGTTGTGGGGCGTCGGTTTTGCGTTTCCTGTCAGTTCCCCCACCCCCATTCTGTCCTGGATCGACACACGAACAGTAGACTCGCACCGCAACTGCTAAATGCGTTACCGTAATGCTTGCGCTCCTGCTCTTTCTGGACTCGAACCAATTCAAACGACCGGGCAAATGCATAGTACGTCGTGTGGCGTCGGCCAGAAAGCACCTATAAATTGTATATACGTTAATTTTAACAAATAGTTGTCGACACTTAGTTATAGGTATAGTATTATAAAAAAGGATAACTCATAGTTCTTGATTTAAGGAAGTTCTGGTAAATTTGTCCATGAACAAAACAGAGAATTTTTATAGTTAAAAACATTTCAAAGTCAGGCCTCTATTCTGCGACAAAGTTCTGATTGAGTGGCCGCTCAACACTGACAGTCACAGAAGTTGGGGACTTTACAGTTACTAGCTCGACAAATAAATAAGTACGCGTACATTTAAAATTATTTAATCTCCCTGCTCTATAAAACAGTCAAATTTCCTATGGCAAAAAAAAGATGAAAGCTTTGCCATACTTAGGTACATCCACTCCGATACCGCAGGTACCGAGTTTGTGGACCCTGTTAAAATTCCGGCATAAGCTACGTCGTATTCGGGTCGTGGGATCTTGGTAAGCCTCTCTCCTCTCCAACATAACGAGAATAAATATTAAAAGTGCCTGGAAAATAATATTAGTTCATAAAGTTCGTCGGTCGTCAGTCCACACTGCCCCACAAGCTTAGCTGTCGCTTGATCGCAATACGATCGGGCTGTGTTTTGGCCATATTCCCTCCCCTTCACACATTCGTGTGCCAATGGATCGTCGCAGGCCGCGCAACACGATCCCCTATTGTCAAGGTTGTCCGTCAAAAGTTATGTCATTGTTCTTGACCTACTCCACTTCTCGCGTCAGCACACCCCTTTAACAAAGCTTTAGCACACCATGTTTTCGAATACTTTTTCACATTACAAATTTATTGGATGATATTTAGGTCGGCGTGTGCCGGTGTTGAGTAACATAATTTTGGCTAATTCATATGGGGGTTAAATTAATTGACAATATTTGTTTTAGTGGAGAGTATCGATTTGACCACCTATGAAGGTGCACACATCAGCAAAATGCTGACAATTCATGACTACAAACGTCGCTCAGAGGGCTCTTGCAATTGTCATACAATTACAAGGCTGATACTCGCCGCTGGAAAAGTTTATAGTAGTCTATAAAACTATAGGATACTGCACGGATATTTATATATGTATGTTTATAAGAAAGGAACCGTATTCCGACAAACTTACCCCCTCTTTAAATCCTGGGCGATGAGATCTCGACGCTCCGGATCCTGGGCTTTGGAAAATATTATATTGAATATATATATATATATAAATATACGTGCACCCAAATACGGCTGTTCTTAAGTATACCAATTCACTTAAACACAAAATATATATTTCTATTATGCCCGAGGCATGCGACTTCTTCAACGGCTGTTCATCATGATTCGCACTTTGTCTATCGATTCGGTTGGTTTAAATGTATTTCAGTGCATGTTTGAATGCTTCCAATGTTTTTTTGTTGATTTTCACTTGTTCTCCAATTGTATTATTAGAGGATATTGGTCTTTGGTTATGCATGAGTTCACTTTGGTTGGCTCGATTAACACATTTATGTTGCATCACAACTTTCTCCGACGTACGCTACGCCTCTGAACGGATGGCTCCTACAGCTGAACAATTTTCAGGAGCATGGGGATCACGCGTACTGCGGCTACAAAACATCACAGTATGACAGATGTCGTCCTTATTGTTGATCCTCTCCACGTTCTTTGATGACAATGGCGGTGCTGGTCCAACACATAAGGATCTTTCGAGCAGCGATTTGTGTCCTCAAGGACTTTTGGATATGGTGGCTGGTCCTGGTGGCAGAAGACTCCGTGGACGACTACCCCAGGGAAAGTCGTTTTCCCTCGGAGCTGCCGGCTTCCGTTAGCAAGACACACAAATGAATTCTCTTCTCTTCTCTAATTGTCTAAGGTCTTTTATACCAGACTAGAGCTTTTGCTTGGCTGCCGGTATGCATCGGATCACCTAGGTGTTCCCAGTTAGGATTACTATTCCTCGATATCTGCTATCATGGGAGTCAACGGCCGGCTGTTGCACTTTGCCAGCTACTGGAGTATGGTTACCAGTAGGTCGATCGTGGCCGTTGTTCTGGCTACGCGACACCCGAGAATTGCCGAATTGCATTTTCTTCTGCCTTTACCAGTATGAGTCTGGTTAGTCACATGCACCCCTCCTCCTGTCTAAAGATTCGTCGTTGTTTCTCTATGTGAACCTTTCTATGTGGTGGGCGTACGTAACAGGCTCGAAGTGATCGATGCGGACCGCATGGAATGACTTCGCAAAAGGAATCTGCGTACGACCATCGCTGTCTGTACCGTGTTTCTTCTAGTTTTTAGGCGCCCGTTCACGTGTGGCTTCGACCCACTTCTCTGATCAAGAGTCTCATGTTTTATCGGCTGAGCTGTTCGGGCTGATATCTTCACTGCTGTTGCTTTATGTTAAAGGTTTATTATGTACTCTAGTATTATTCATATACTTGGGGCATGGAATCTGTGTTTGATCTAACTGACGATCTGTTAAAGCATATTTATTAGAAATGTTTGATTTATATGTTTGTACTTTTGTACTATTAGGAAAGATTTGAAGTGTTGGGCATGTTTTTTGCAGTACTTTTTAACCAGCGGTCCACTCGGAGACCCTCCCTTTTTAATTCCGCTAACGAAGTTAATGGGGATGTTAGCAGCATGCCGCCCATCTGGGAGTTCATGTTGTCTTTCAAAAGCTCAACAAATTCATCTTCAGCGAATTTATGCTTCAGTTTGAAATGCAAGTTGTGCATATCGGAGACATAATCGCTGAAGGTTTCGTGCTGTGTGAACAGGAAACTTTCAATTGTCATACCGCGACCGCTTCCATCGAACTTAAGGTTCCATCTGTTTAATCTGACGTCTTTTGGTCTCGGTCCCTGAAACGATGAGCTCCAATCGATCTCTGGGTGCAGTTGGTGACTCGTCTCCCTCTCGTTTGTTCTGGACTGCCTGTGGGACGGGGTGTCCATCGGCCTGGGTGTTCTTAACCGGTTAAGAGGCTACTAAGGCTACTAAGCATGTCCTGCGTTACTGGTTCCAGAGGCGGGGTCTCTTGGTATATCAAGAAGCTGTCCGTTGGATTCGGAACAGTTCGGGGCGGCGAAGGCAGTCCCTTCTGTTCGGGTCCCCTGGATGTCGGAGACTGCAATTCTGTTATCTGTGCCTTCAGCGCTTCTATCTGGGCACTCATTCCACGCTGCATTTCGTTGCTCTGTCTCAAGAGCTCCATCAACCTTTGTTCACGTCGCTCGGCAGCCTCTAAGTTGTCCTCCTCGTGCCTCTGAAATTGGGGAAGCATACTTGATCTTCCTTTCGGCGGTCCTAGGGGTAGATTCTCCCCTCCGGCGGCTCCTTCCATTTCAGTATATTGGTCCAAATTGTTTTCTTCGGACAGGGTATCTACCTGTCCTGGCTGATTCTGTGCGAGCTCCCACGGCTCTCTTTCAGATGAGTCTCCTAGCCTTGGCGCGCTCGCACTCCGGGGTTGGTGATTGTCTCCGCGCGTTGTTGCTCGGGTCACTCTTCCGGTGCTGGGTTGGAATAAGACCTTCTTCTTGGCCCCCTTCATTTATATGATTGGACCTTTTTTTAAAAGCCTCCGCTTTCTTTTTATAGATTGTCACTTTGTGCGGATTAACACACGCACTAAAATTTGTCTTCACTTTTTTTTTTGCGTTTTGATATAAAAGGTTCACGTGATTCTTTTCAAAACACCCGGTCAGCGACGTATACGCTGAATAAGTCGACAATAAAAATGTTTATAAACTGGGGGTGCTTCTCTCTGCTTCTCAAGTTTCTCTTCGGTCAAGAACCGTCCGATATTTAAGACCCAAACAAAAAACAAAATAAATTTCCCTAACTAGGGGTGTTAGCCGCTTCTACACAACGCGGTTCTGCTAAGCTAACATGCCCATACTTTCCCTTTTTCTAGACATCCCAAATGTTCCAAACGGAATGGTTGTGTCTAGATAAGGAATCTGTCTAAAAACTTCCTCCCGCCAGTCGTCGGAAAACAAGTTGTTTGACCGATCATTCTCGGGCTCCACAACCGTCTCCTATTTCTCTGGACTCGAACCAAGCAAACGACCTGACCAACTAGCCTAATACGTTGTGGGGCGTCGGCCAGAGAAACTAAAAAATCGTCCACCGCCCAAATATGTCAAGGGAAACAGCAAAGACTCGAACCAAGCAAACGACCGGACAAATGCCCAGTACGTTGTGGGGCGTCGGTTTTGCGTTTCCTGTCAGTTCCCCCACCCCCATTCTGTCCTGGATCGACAAACGAACAGTAGACCCGCACCGCAACTGCTAAATGCGTTACCGTAATGCTTGCGCTCCTGCTCTTTCTGGACTCGAACCAATTCAAACGACCGGGCAAATGCGTAGTACGTCGTGTGGCGTCGGCCAGAAAGCACCTATAAATTGTATATACGTTAATTTTAACAAATAGTCGTCGACACTTAGTTATAGGTATAGTATTATAAAAAAGGATAACTCATAGTTCTTGATTTAAGGAAGTTCTGGTAAATTTGTCCATGAACAAAACAGAGAATTTTTATGGTTAAAAACATTTCAAAGTCAGGCCTCTATTCTGCGACAAAGTTCTGATTGAGCGGCCGCTCAACACTGACAGTCACAGAAGTTGGGAACTTTACAGTTACTAGCTCGACAAATAAATAAGTACGCGTACATTTAAAATTATTTAATCTCCCTGCTCTATAAAACAGTCAAATTTCCTATGGCAAAAAAAAGATGAAAGCTTTGCCATACTTAGGTACATCCACTCCGATACCGCAGGTACCGAGTTTGTGGATCCTGTTAAAATTCCTTAAGGCATATGAAAAATCCTAACGTTGGGCGCCAATTCTGTTACGTGGGCATATTAGTGCCCGAGTCCTGACTGGGACTCGGGCCGAGGGAGAGGCGTCCGATATTCTGGCACCATTTGCCGGCATAAGCTACGTCGTATTCGGGTCGTGGGATCTTGGTAAGCCTCTCTCCTCTCCAACATAACGAGAATAAATATTAAAAGTGCCTGGAAAATAATATTAGTTCATAAAGTTCGTCGGTCGTCAGTCCACACTGCCCCACAAGCTTAGCTGTCGATTGATCGCAATACGATCGGGCTGTGTTTTGGCCATATTCTCTCCCCTTCACACATTCGTGTGCCAATGGATCGTCGCAGGCCGCGCAACACGATCCCCAAGGTTGTCCGTCAAAAGTTATGTCATTGTTCTTGACCTACTCCACTTCTCGCGTCAGCACACCCCTTTAACAAAGCTTTAGCACACCATGTTTTCGAATACTTTTTCACATTACAAATTTATTGGATGATATTTAGGTCGGCGTGTGCCGGTGTTGAGTAACATAATTTTGGCTAATTCATATGGGGGTTAAATTAATTGACAATATTTGTTTTAGTGGAGAGTATCGATTTGACCACCTGTGAAGGTGCACACATCAGCAAAATGCTGACTATTCACGACTACAAACGTCGCTCAGAGGGCTCTTGCAATTGTCATACAATTACAAGGCTGATACTCACCGCTGGAAAAGTTTATAGTAGTCTATAAAACTATAGGATACTGCACGGATATTTATATATGTATGTTTATAAGAAAGGAACCGTGTTCCGACAAACTTACCCCCTCTTTAAATCCTGGGCGATGAGATCTCGACGCTCCGGATCCTGGGCTTTGGAAAATATTATATTGAATATATATATATATATAAATATACGTGCACCCAAATACGGCTGTTCTTAAGTATACCAATTCACTTAAACACAAAATATATATTTCTATTATGCCCGAGGCATGCGAATTCTTCAACGGCTGTTCATCATGATTCGCACTTTGTCTATCGATTCGGTTGGTTTAAATGTATTTCAGTGCATGTTTGAATGCTTCCAATGTTTTTTTGTTGATTTTCACTTGTTCTCCAATTGTATTATTAGAGGATATTGGTCTTTGGTTATGCATGAGTTTACTTTGGTTGGCTCGATTAACACATTTATGTTGCATCACAACTATCTCCGACGTACGCTACGCCTCTGAACGGATGGCTCCTACAGCTGAACAATTTTCAGGAGCATGGGGATCACGCGTACTGCGGCTACAAAACATCACAGTATGACAGATGTCGTCCTTATTGTTAATCCTCTCCACGTTCTTTGATGACAATGGCGGCGCTGGTCCAACACATAAGGATCTTTCGAGCAGCGATTTGTGTCCTTAAGGACTGTTGGATATGGTGGCTGGTCCTGGTGGCAGAAGACTCCGTGGACGACTACCCCAGGGAAAGTCGTTTTCCCTCGGAGCTGCCGGCTTCCGTCAGCAAGACACACAAATGAATTCTCTTCTCTTCTCTAATTGTCTAAGGTCTTTTATACCAGACTAGAGCTTTTGCTTGGCTGCCGGTATGCATCGGATCACCTAGGTGTTCCCAGTTAGGATTACTATTCCTCAATATCTGCTGTCATGGGAGTCAACGGCCGGCTGTTGCACTTTGCCAGCTACTGGAGTATGGTTACCAGTAGGTCGATCGTGGCCGTTGTTCTGGCTACGCGACACCCGAGAATTGCCGAATTGCATTTTCTTCTGCCTTTACCAGTATGAGTCTGGTTAGTCACATGCAAATTAAGTTTCTCACTAGTGAATTGATTAAAAAAATTTATTTTTATTTTTAACAATCACTTATTCACTATTACAATTTTACAATAGGTCGAACTTATTTAATTCACTGCTCTTGTATTTATTCTCGAATTATTGTTCTGCTCGATTCGGATCTCAAAAACGGACTGCCTGCTCTCTGGTTCAATGATCAATAATCAAACCTCGGCTTAAGAGATTTTATCCCCAAAAATTGATAAAGAGAATGACTCAAGAGAGTCGGAAAATAGGATGATGCAATTTGCCGATTAAATTCGAAGTCCAATCTTGGCCGGAAATTGGTGTTTACATTAGCGGAGTTTAGGGACCGCTTTGGGGATCTTTTTGTTTACGTTAGCGGACTCGGGACTCGCTTTGGGGATCTTTTGTTTACGTTAGCGGACTCAGGGCTCGCTTGGGGCTCCGATTGTTTACAATATCGGTTTGGATGTTTACAGCATCCGTTTGATTCGGACTGCGTGAAATTGATCTGGGTGGGAATGATTTGGAGGCCTGCTTGGCAGAAATAGCTGACCACGGATTTATCTCGGGTCTGTCAGAGTTATTTGGAAATTAGCTCTCGGCTCAAAGTTGTTTATAAATTGGGTAAGAGCCCCTAAATAATGTGTCATATAACTCCCCCCATTCTAAATTGAATCGTCCCGATTCATTGGAACTGTTGGGTATATTGAATGCAATTGATTGGTTAGTTCGACAATGATATTTTCTTCTAGGGTATTTTCATTGTCGGGTGTATTATTTATCTCAATATCGGAAATATTGCTTTCTGGTTCGATTTCTATACGAATTTGCCATGGTTTGAGTATTAAAAATTTTCTGAATTTGATTATAATCATAATAATTAAATATATTAATGCTAATATGATTAATATTAACGTAATTGGTATTTGAGTTTGTTTAATTTGAATAAATGGATTTAGTATGTTAATATTATCAAATGAGAGTTCCGAATCATTAGATATAATATATTCGGATATTAAAAAATCTGTATATTTTCGAGCTGTGATGTATTCCAATATCTTATTGTCTTCATTGGTGAAGGAAATATTATTAATTATAGAGGTGCCATTAAGAGTAATTAAATATGACCCATTTAAATGAGTGTCATTAACTGTATTTTCTCCATTTACAAAAATGGCTCCATCTTGGATTACATCTATTTTTTTATTTTTTTCTCTGATTTTGTTACAAAAAGATTTTTCTCCATTTAGTAATCTGGTGAAACAAGAACCTTCTGGGTTAAGTGCGCAATAATTGTTAAATATTTCTGTCTTAAAATTAGACATTACATAGTACTTATTTCTACATTTTGCGACGTGATTATCAATTAATAATTTTCCATCATCATGTGAAATGGATCTTGAATTGTAAACCTCACAGCGATCGGTAATAATAGGGTATTTTATGAAAATTATTATAAGATCTTGATGCAAAGCGATTTTAAATTCAGATATATCTAAAAGGTCTGTTATAACTACAGGTCTATTTTCGTGTTTATAAATTTCTTGTATATCGTCGTTGTTTAGAATTTTAGTATTAAATACATCGATCTTGGCGAGTGTAATTGTGTCCATTAAATTCATAAGATCGTAAGTAAGCAAACGCAGACGATATTTTCTAAGCGGAATTTCTTGATCTTTAAAGGCTATTTTGAATTCTTCAGATAAAGATTTTATCTCTTTAAATATTTTAGAATTAATAACGAATTGATCGTTATTATTTTGTATTAAATCATCGATTTTATTTTGGACAGTTATGAAATCATCATGATCTGGTGTTCCCGCTATCCATTTCCAAATAGTGCCTATTTCATTAATGCCTCTTTTTGATCTACTGGGTATAATTTGAGAGATAAGTATTTTGATAATTTTTAAATCGTGGGATATTTCCCAAAGAAAATTGTTGCTGTCGTGACTCTTCAGAAATTCTGTTTCAAGATTAATTATATCTCTATAAAGACTTATATTAGTTATATGAAATAAATCTGCGTATGATTCATAAATAAGAACATCTTTGGTATCCTTGTAAAGAAGGAAATCATGGTTCGTGTAATCCATAATTTCGGATTTGGTTGTAGCTACCAGCAGTAATAAGTACATTATTGAAATCATTATCTGTAATTTGAAACAAATTATTTTATATTATCTTTATGAATCGTACGGTTTCTGTTATTTATAATAACTTTATTAGGGAGATTTTCCATAACTACTTGTTTTTTGTATCTAGAATTTAGCTTGTTTCTTTCCCCATGTTTCTTTTCGTAAATTACCTCTCCTACGTGATAACTCTTATTTTGTCTATCTCTATTGTGGAAATGCAACATTTTCTCTTGAGCTTGTTGCAATAATTTAGGCATATCTTCGTGTTTGATTTTATTAAATAGTAAGTCAAAAGGTCGTTGGTTGGTTATTGAGTGAATTGTTAAATTATATTTTTGTGCTGCTTTAATAATAATTTCGGAATAATCAACTAAATTAAGCTCATCTTTAATGCATCGAGCAATTTCTGTTAAAGTAGAGTGTGCTCTTTCTATTTGTCCGTTGGACGTACTATGTCGAGGATCTGGAAAGAATAGAGATATCCCATTTCTTTGAGCAAAGGATTTGAATTGGGATGAAGAGAAACTTGGTTCGTTATCTATCATCAAAGATTTGGCTAATGGAAATTGTTGTACAATTTCTGAAACTTTATTTTCTATATTTAGTTTGTTAGGGATTTCTTTTAAGACCAAATATTTCGAATAGGAATCTATACAAGTAATGAATATAAGATTTTGGGCGTAATATATATCAAGATGCAAATTTTCACCTTCTCTTTCTGGAATAGGTGCTTGACCGATAGGAATCTGTACTGGGTGTCTGTTGTATTTGTTTTGATTGCAGATTGTGCAATTCTTTATAAACTCCTTAAGCTTTTTGTATAAATTAGGCCAATAATAGAGTCTAGTTATTTGCTTATAATTTTCATCAAGCCCTCTATGAGCTCTACAATGAGTTTCTGTGATAATCACGGATCTGTCTTCAGCGTCTTCGACATCCTGGACAAATGTCTTAGTGTATAAAAATGTATTTATAAAATTGTCTTTAAGTGGTTTTTGAATTCTATAAAAATCTTCTAGAGTACAGTGAACTCCTTTTGTTATATTGGTTGGAATATATTCTCTTAATATTGATATTAAATTTTCTGGAGTATCATACTCTATTATATGTCTAGTATTTCCGAATACATTAATCGACTCATGTATTGTATACCTCCCCGTTGCTATTAGCAATTGTTGCTTAAACTGGTTTAAGGGTTTTCGGGTTTCTTGTATAACATTCTCAAAACTACTCTCTGCAAAATGCTGAGTATTTTGATCTGAGACCGATTCATTACTTTCCGTTAAGTTATTAATTTGTATCCTTGATAAAGCGTCCGCAACAACGTTTGTTGCTCCTGGCTTATAAATTATTTTGGGTGAATAGCTTTCAATAAAAGAATACCATCTTTTCATTTCGATATTTGGATTTTTTTGAGAAATGGAAAATGAAAGAGGTTGGTGATCGGTATAGATCTCGATGTTGTTAACCCCATATAAGTAATTACGAAGGTTTTTAAAAGCCCATACTATGGCTAAAAGTTCCTTTTTATTTGTCGCGTATAATTGTTCAGTTTTGGTTAGAGTTTTTGAAATAAATGTGATTGGTTTTCCTTCCTGAGAAAGAACCGCACCAATTGCTAAGTCAGACGCGTCAGTTGTTAGGGTAAATTTTTATACCCGTTACTCGTAGAGTAAAAGGGTATACTAGATTCGTCGGAAAGTATGTAACAGGCAGAAGGAAGCGTTTCCGACCCCATAAAGTATATATATTCTTGATCAGGATCACTAGCCGAGTCGATCTAGCCATGTCCGTCTGTCCGACTGTCCGTCTGTCCGTCTGTCCGTCTGTCCGTCTGTCCGTCTGTCCGGATGAACGCTGAGATCTCGGAAACTATGAGAGCTAGGCTATTGAGATTTGGCGAGCAGATTCCTGAGCTTCTTACGCAGCGCAAGTTTGTTTCAGTAGAGTGCCACGCCCACTCTAACGCCCACAAACCGCCCAAAACTGTGGCTCCTACAGTTTTGATGTTAGATAGAAAATTTTAACTGAAATGTATTAGTCTTGTCCATACCTATCGATTGACCCAAAAAAAAATTTTCTACGCCCATTCTAACGCCCACAAACCTCCCAAGAAAAAAAGCTATGACGTCAGAGCCAGACAGTGCGAAATGTTTTTACGCGTGTATGTGTGTGTATGTAAATAGTTGCCGGCCGAACTTAGCGGCAAAGAGAAAAGCACTGCCGGCGCTCAGAGAGAGCAAAGTGCGCGGCTAACTTATTCTATTGAACAATAAATTTGTCACGCCTACCCTAACTCACACAACGCTTAAATCTGTCTTCCGCCGGTAGGTGGCGCATTTAAATCTCGCTTTGCTGCTTGCATATCTCCATTTCCCTTTGGTCGCTTAAGCTGAGTAACGGGTATCTGATAGTCGAGGTACTCGACTATAGCGTTCTCCCTTGTTTATTATAGTCCGGTCGTACTAGTTCTACTTGTGCAATTAAATTTTCTTTGAGCTCGTTAAAAGCTCTTACAGCTGAATCATCAAACTGTATTAAAGTTTTACGTGATGCCTTTTTTGATACTTTGCCGTTTTGGCCTTCTAAATATTTTGTTAAAGGTTTAGCTATCTTTGCATAATTTTGCACAAATTTTCTGTAATATCCTGTAAGGCCTAGGAAGCTTCTAAGCTCTCGAATATTTTTAGGGATCGGATATTTTACAATTGTTGAAATTTTTTCGGGATCGGTTTTGATCACATTGTGAGAAACAACGTAACCGAGAAAGTTTGTTTCTAATTTAAAGAACTTTGATTTTTTAATCGAAATTTTCATGTTTGCGTTCAGCATAATTTTAAAAATGACAATTAGGTCTTTATAATGTTGCTCAATTGTTTTTGAAAATATGATTATGTCATCCATATAAAAATGACATGTTTTACACACTTGTTCTCTCAAAATATCGTCCATCGCTCGTTGGAATATTCTAGGAGCGTTTGTCAAACCGAAAGGCATTCTTAGGAATTCGTATTTCCCATTATTTATTGAAAATGAGGTTTTTTGTATGTCAGGTTCGTTCATGAGAATCTGATGAAATCCAGATTCCAAGTCAATTGTTGAAAAGTATTTGGCTTTTCCGAGATTTGATAAAATCACTGAAGGGTCCTGCATTGGATACCTATCAGGTATAGTATTTTCATTTAGTTTTTTATAGTCAATTACGAGTCTTAGTTTTGGAGTTCCATCTTCATTGAAACCCTTTTTTGGTACCACTAGTACAGGGGAATTATAAGGGCTTCTACTTGGCCTTATAATTTCTTCTTTTAGCATTCGACTTATTTCAGAATTTACAAAATCTGAAGCTGATAGAGCATAAGGGTATTGTTTGCTGTAAATGGCCCTATCATTTACGGTGTTTATTTCACCGCGTATATCTGTCCTAAAAGGAATCTGCATATTTATTTTTGAATGCTCTTCATTTATAATATTTAATATATCATTCTCCAGATCTTTTCTTTGATCTGCAGATGATATTTTTATGTTGTTTATTTTTTGATTGTCGGATAGTTCAACGACGGCGTGTTCAGAATTTTTCAATTCCAAACTTTTATTTTTGTCGGATATTTCAACGACGGCGTGTTCAGAATTTTTCAATTCCAAACTTTTATTTTTGTCGGATATTTCAACGACGGCGTGTTCAGAATTTTTCAATTCCAAACTTTTATTTTTGTCGGATATTTCAACGACGGCGTGTTCAGGATTTGTATATCCCAAACTAAATTCGCTTTGATTACCCATTTCAGATTCGGATCTGATTTGAGCCTTTTCATCAAAGTATTTTTTTAATATAAATTCTTTTAATGGAAGAATGGTGTTTTCTTCTGTTAAAGAATGTTGGTTTAAATTGTTTCCGTTGTCATAATTTAATTTCTCTTCTATTCCGTTATATTTAATAACTCCCTTAGCTGTATCAATCACAGCTCCTATTTTTTTCAATAGGTTATAGCCGATCAGTAGATCTGAGTCTAGCCCTTCTATTTCATAAAAAGTATATCGTGTATCAAAAATAGTTATCATAATATTTAATATTTAATTAATTAATTAATATTTAATTATTGAATATCCATTCACTGTGGATACTCTTTTGTATATTGGAAGCTCATTCTTATTTTTGTAAACTCCAGTTCTAATATAACACGAGGTTGCCCCAGTGTCAATTAATATTTTTAACTTTTTATTTATTTTCGGGTCATTTCTAAATAGGTAGGGTAAGCCTACTCCTGACTTTTGTCTAAAAAATGGTTCTCCTCAATGTTGTTTAGTCTCATTGTCTTGTTAGCCGGTTGGTTAACAGTTCCAGTTGGTACCCTTTTATTTTGGGCTTGTCCTTGCTGAGTGTTCTGGGTCTCAAATTTTTTTGTTTGATCCCACTTGTTCTGACTGTAATTATTATTTTGATATTTATTATAACCTTGATTATAGCCGTTGTTAGCCTTATTCTGAGCGTGGATAGACTCGTCTACCTCCATTGGTCCGGCTTATTTTGTGGCTGCCTATAGGTGTTCCACTGATTTTGTTGGTTATTATTAAATCTACCCTGGTTCCAGGAATTATTTTTGTTCTGATTATAATAACCATCGATTTAGCGTCGCTTGTGACCGGTTGTGTTTATCTTGTGCTCTGTGATTTTTGTCAATTTGTCATTAATATCTGTGATACTGGTGCCTTGTTTTGTGACTTAGTCCTTCATAACCAGCCGTGCTTGTGTTTTAAATCGTCTGTTTATGTTTAATTTTCTATTTTATTGTAGAAATTTTAACAAAACCTAACTCTGTGTTTAGCCCGTGCATTTTGTTATTGTAACTTCTGTACGCTGTGGTGCTTTGGTTTCAATAGCTTTTGTTGTTGTTTCCCATAACCTTCTTGTAATCTCTCTCCCGTTTCTTGTCGTCTAAACTGTTGTCGTGTATATTTTGTTTGTGTTTCGCAAGCCACGCTCAGTCGACAGCCACTCTGTTGCGCTCTCTCGCTCTCGAAGTCTCTACGCGCTCTTATACTTTTGTGTTCTTGTGTGTCTACATTTTTATTTGTTTGATCCCAGTGTCAAATTAAGTGAGGTATTTATAATTCTTTTGATTCTTTGGTTTTATTAATAACTTTTTTTCTTAAATTAAAAATGGCTCTTTTTTGTTGCAAAAAAGATTGTCAGTTTGGATCGTCACCTAATGACGTTTTTATTTACTGTCGTCTCTGCAACATTGTCATACACCCAAAATGTACTGGACTTGTTGGCAGAGTAAAAGATTATATTGATCTGCGTGTTGGTTTTTCGTGGACTTGTGCCTCATGCGTGGAAATAGATCGTGATTTGGATGGCTATGTTGCGCTGACCAATGATCGTTTTATGAAACTGTTTGATAAACTCATGAGCGTAGTTGCTGATTTTAAAGAGTTTAAGGCGGACCTTGATAATAAAAAAATGTCAGTAGGGTCACCTAAACGCAAGAAGACTGCTCCTTCAAAATCTCTTCAAGTAAAGGCATCAGTTCCAAATCCCAACTTAGCTTCTAATATTTTTACCCGATCGGTAACGGCAGCAATGTCGGCATCCACTGGGGCTGGTGGGCCTAAAGCTTCTCTGACAGCAGTACCCATAGGTACCAAAAGCTCTGGAGTCCCTGTTTCTGCTAGTCAGCCTACCGTTTCAAACCTTACGCAGCTTTCTGTGCCTACGGTGGAAGTTAGCTCTATAGTCCCTAGTCTCGATAATCAGACGAACGATGTTCAGATTGCTGGTGGTGGAAGAAAGAGCCTCTCGGTTGTTCCATATAGGAAGCAATTATTTGTGTCTCGTTTAACACCTGAAACCACATCTGCTGATGTTTTGGAATTTATACAACAGGATTTCCCATCTCAAAACATCACAGTGGAGGAGTTTAAATTTCCTTATGTTCGTAGGATATCTTCCTTTAAAATATCTGCTCCTTCGGAAGTATTTAATGTACTTAATTCTAAAAGTTTTTGGCTTAATGATGAATTGGTCATTAAAGAATTTGTTCCAAACAGACGGAGAACTAATAATAGGCCTTCCACGACAGTACCTGCGCCAAAAAACTGAGCAGTTTATTTTTGGCCTATCAAAATGTTAGGGGACTTAATATGAAGCTACCTAAGCTTTATGCTGACTCCTCTGCCTTTTCGGAAGACATTCTGGCCTTTACTGAGACTTGGCTGAAACCGGAGATATCAGACTCTGAAGTTCTGTCCAATAATTTTAGTACGTATAGAACTGATCGCTCTCCTCGTAGGGGGGGTGGGGTGCTGGTTGCCGTTACCTCTACTTTAACATCGGAAAGGATATACTTTCTTAATCCCAATGAAATAGAATTTGTTGGTGTTAAAGTTTCTTTGAAATCTTTTTCTATTTATGTAACTTGTTCTTATATTCCACCTGGATCCGACTTAACAATTTATAAGCAACATTTGTCTGCAATAAAAACTGTTTTATCTCATCTTTCCGAAAGGGATCTTTTGATTGTTTTGGGTGATTTCAATCTCCCTGACATTTCTTGGTCCCTTTCCACTGACTCACTTGTCTCTACCCCCTTATCTGACCATGAATTCGTTGACGGTCTGTTAGACTTATCATTACAGCAAGTTAGCTTTATACGTAATTCTCTAAACAGACAATTAGATCTTGTATTTGCTTTAGATCCGTCTGAAGTCACGGTATCTAGAATTGACCCACTAGTTATGCCAGAAGACCGGTATCATCCCACATTAGAACTTACAATTTGTCTTCCCTGCGTTGACACCCTTTCTTCTTTTTCACCAACTAAAAGTAGATGCTTTCGTAAATGTCACTTTAGTAAACTCAATAACTTGATTTCACAATATAAATGGACAAATTTATATAATTGCTTGGATATTGAAAGTGCTACGGAACTATTTTATAGTGTCCTAAACTCTTTTTTCTGTGAATGTGTTCCTGATAGTTTTGCTCCTAGGTTAGACAGGCCTCCTTGGTTTACCAATCAGTTGCAAAGACTTAGAAACCTAAAAACAAACTTCTATAAAAAGTACAAAAAGTCGGGTAGGCCATCCGATTTTTCAAGATATGTGGTGGCTCGTACTAATTTTAATGTACTTAACAGTCATTGCTATTCCATGTATTTGAACCGATGTAAATTGGAATTTTCAAAGGATCCAAGGCAGTTTTATAACTTTGTCAATGCTAAGCGAAAGTCTTCAGCATTGCCATCATCTGTACGATTAAACTCTATTGAGGCATCTACGGATCCCAAAATTGCAGATTTATTTGCTGAATTCTTCCAATCTACTTATAGTTCTGGTTCTTGGTCTAATTCTAGCTACCCTAATCACTTAAACAGGGCAAATTGTATATTTTCTCCTGTAATCACCGAAAGTTCTCTCTTAACTGATTTAGAAACTATAACGCCAACCTATTCTCCGGGGCCAGATGGACTCCCTGGGTGTGTTCTTAAGTTTTGTGCCCGAACTATTTGTAAACCCATTCTTAAACTTTTCAATTTGTCTATCTCATCATCTGTTTTTCCTACTATCTGGAAAGATTCTTTTATTATTCCACTCCACAAAAAGGGTGCGAAGGTTAATGTTCAGAACTATAGAGGAATCTCCAAATTGTCTGCAATTCCTAAAATATTTGAACGCATTATTACCTCTCAGTTGCAACATTTGTGCTCCTCTTTAATATCGCCGTGTCAACATGGTTTTGTTAAGCGAAGATCGACCACCACTAACCTGCTCGAATTGACATATTTTGTAATAGATGGGTTTAACGAAAAATTGCAGACAGACGTTATATATACAGATTTTAGTAAAGCCTTTGACTCTGTAAACCACTCTCTTCTTTTATTCAAATTAGATCAGCTCGGGTTTCCGAATAATCTGTTAACTTGGATTTCAAGTTATTTGAATGGTAGATCTCAGAGGGTTTTATTCAAAAACGCTGTTTCCAAGATGATCAACGTGACATCTGGAGTGCCTCAGGGCAGTCATTTAGGCCCTTTGCTGTTTACTCTGTTTATAAATGATCTTCCCTCTATAGTAACTCACTCTCGTGTACTAATGTATGCTGATGATGTTAAGCTTTGTTTTTCATATAATAATATTGAGTCTGGTTTCTGCTTGCAGTCGTTGAGAAGAGAGTAACTTATGAACGTTGGCGTACCCCTATAAAAAGTCATAACGTTGCATTTAAGATAGTTTAAATTCAAAAGGTTGTACTGACACCATTCCTGGAATCTATTAATGTCTAATAGATTCCAGGAATGGTGTCAGTACAACCTTTTGAATTTAAACTATCTTAAATGCAACGTTATGACTTTTTATAGGGGTACGCCAACGTTCATAAGTTACTCTCTTCAGAACATGTCCCTGGACCGAATATACTCAGTAAACGATTTAGGTGTTCTCCTAGATCCTAAACTTAAATTTGACTCCCACATAACCTCTACTGTAAATAAAGCTATGAGTGTTCTTGGGTTTATAAAGCGTTGGTCTAAAGAATTTGATGATCCATACACTACCAAATTATTATTTACCTCCCTTGTCCGTCCTAATTTGGAATACTGTTCTTCCGTTTGGAGTCCTCAGTATCAAGTGCACATTGACCGTATAGAGTCCGTACAGAAACAATTTCTTCTTTTTGCCTTACGTGGTTTGAACTGGGATCAAAACGTCAGGTTGCCTTCTTACTCGAGTAGATTGCTTTTAATTAATTTGCCTAGTCTAGTAAGCCGTAGAACTATGCTTGGTACTATTTTTATGAATAATCTTATCAGAGGCGATATTGATTCTGTAGATTTGGTAAGCCGCCTTACTTTCAATGTTCCTGTTAGACTAATGCGAAACTACTATCCTATAAACTTGCCACGATGTTCATCTAATTTTAGTCAGCATGAGCCTTTTCGCGTTCTTTGTAATAATTATAACAACCTATATCATTTAATTTGTTCCTCAACCTCTATCCCTGTATTAAAAACTAAAATCTTAGCTCATTTGCTTTAGTCTTGTTGATCTATGTTTTGTCCTGTCCTTGTTCCTTCCTTGTACCTTCCTCGCGAACCGTATTTGCCCGAAATAAAAATGGGCCCGCGCGTAACAAGCACGTGCTTGGTGTCGTTTGGGCCACTTGTTTGTACTGCTCTTAGTGCATCAACGTTCAACAAATAATTATTTTTGTTCTGGTTGTTGTCATGATTAAACCTTAAATTATTACTATTTCGATGGTTATTGTAATTGTTGTTTTGTTGTCTTTGCTTTTGGTTGAAATGTGTTTGACCATTTCCACCAGGGTTTGGCTCACTATTTTTTCTCTGAGTGGTTGAGAAACTATTTGCGAAATGCGCCCTCATGTTGTTGCTTTCCAATTCCTGAACTATGACCATTGCATTTGGTAGGTCAGGAGGATTCATTGAGAAAATTGTGTCTGAAATTTGGCCGTTTAGGCCGGTAATGAAAACTCTAAGAGCAGTCTTCCTATGTTTTTCATTCATTTCTGCTGTTATCGGTTTGTTTCTCCCGTAGGTCATAATTGTTTTATTAATAAGTAGAGTTAACTTTCTATTAACTGTACCATAATAATCCATAATTGATAATTTTCCCTGACTCAAAACACTTAGTTCCTGTTCAATAATATGAATAGGACGTTTGTCGCTAAAGACAATGTCAAGTCTGGCCATTATGGCATCGAAATTTAATACCGTACCGTTATGGGTTAAGGCATCGCTTGCCATTCCCTTTATTTTGTTTCTTAATATTGATAGGGCGGAATAAAATCTTTCACTCCCTCTGGCATATTGCCCCATGGCTATTTCAGCCGATTCTCTCCAGCTTACATATTTATCTTCTTCTCCTTTATATTCCCTAACAGAATATGTGTGTCGAATATGATGTGTCGCACTTTATATTTGGATCTATAATCTCTATCTGATAATCTTCAACCGTTTTAATTTTATGAGAAAGCTGCGATCTTAAGTTAACGATCTCTTCCTTTAATGGATTCAATTCAAAATTTACAATTTGTTTAATTAAATCTCCTACACTTAACATGGTATTGTTTGTAATCGCCTGATGATGTTCTTGAGGCGAACTTATGTGGAGTCTTTTATTTGCTCCGTTCTGGCTTGTAGAAGGTTCTGACATTTTGAGAATATTTTCGAAATCAGAAATTAATTCTTCCACTTTGTATAATTATATTTCTTTTTACAAATTTCTTATTAAATAATAATAATAATAAAAAAAGATTATATCGCTCACGAATCGTCCTCCTTATTTTTCTTGTCGTTGTTTTTGGGGTTGTCATTTTTCTTGGATGATGATCCTGCTTGGGGTCGTCCTTCCTTTTTTTGTATCTTGGGGTCTTCCTTCTTTCTTCGGGTTTTTAAATTGGTGTCTTCCTTCTTTCTTCAGTGTTTATTTCTTGGCGAGGGATTGCCCTTCAGCCTTTATTCTTTAAATGTCTTTTTGTTGATGATTTCGAAGATTTGTTTGCAATATTTTTTTAGTTAAATTGTTTTTCACAATGGTTATTTGTTTCGATGAATTTTGTTGTCACTTTTTAAATTTTTTATTTTGTCCGAGCAGTGAATTTATGTTACGAACACTATTTTGTAATTTGAGATTTTAAGGGGATTATTCCATTAATTATTTTCCACCTTATTATTTTTTGATCAACACAAACTTTTTATTTTGTTTGCCGGTTGTATAGAGTTTAAGGGGATTATTGCATTTATTAATTTGCACCTTATTTTTATCAACACAGGCTTTATATATTCGTCGGTTGTATCGGGTTGTTGGCCGCGCAAAATTCCTTTTTCACTTTTAAACTCTTCTGGGGTTTATTTAAAAGCTTTGCTTTAGAATTTTTTAATCACACGGCCCCACGTTGGGCGCCAATTAAGTTTCTCACTAGTGAATTGATAAAAAAAATTTATTTTTATTTTTAACAATCACTTATTCACTATTACAATTTTACAATAGGTCGAACTTATTTAATTCACTGCTCTTGTATTTATTCTCGAATTATTGTTCTGCTCGATTCGGATCTCAAATACGGACTGCCTGCTCTCTGGTTCAATGATCAATAATCAAACCTCGGCTTAAGAGATTTTATCCCCAAAAATTGATAAAGAGAATGACTCAAGAGAGTCGGAAAATAGGATGATGCAATTTGCCAATTAAATTCGAAGTCCAATCTTGGCCGGAAATTGGTGTTTACATTAGCGGAGTTTAGGGACCGCTTTGGGGATCTTTTTGTTTACGTTAGCGGACTCGGGACTCGCTTTGGGGATCTTTTGTTTACGTTAGCGGACTCAGGGCTCGCTTGGGGCTCCGATTGTTTACAATATCGGTTTGGATGTTTACAGCATCCGTTTGATTCGGACTGCGTGAAATTGATCTGGGTGGGAATGATTTGGAGGCCTGCTTGGCAGAAATAGCTGACCACGGATTTATCTCGGGTCTGTCAGAGTTATTTGGAAATTAGCTCTCTGCTCAAAGTTGTTTATAAATTGGGTAAGAGCCCCTAAATAATGTGTCATATAACTTGCACCCCTCCTCCTGTCTAAAGATTCGTCGTTGTTTCTCTATGTGAACCTTTCTATGTGGAGGGCGTACGTAACAAAAGTGTAAAGTGAAATTGATTTTGTTGATTAATACCTATTTGAATGCTGAGAATCGTACCAATAGCATTGTTATTTAAAAAGTTATAACTAACTAAAACAGGGTTTAACATGGTCAGACTGGCCGTCCGCTAGGTGCCGGCGCTTCGGCATACATAGTCTGTAGTACCGCTACCGTCCTCAAGTTGCCGTGGCCCTGGCATGTGTGGTGTGCGCCGCACTTATAGAAATGCCTTTGAATTTTGTCTTATTTTAAATTTGAAACAGATTAACGGGTATATGATAAACGAACACTCGACTATTGCTTATTTTCTTGTTTAGTTTCCGAGACGGTTTGTAGGATTTAGGGTGGGAATTTGAATGGGCGTTTAATTTAAATGCTTAATACCAACTGTGTAGCTTTTACAGTTTCCAAGAACTCAGCGTTCGGAAGGTTTTAGGTGGATTAGGTGGTGGCGAAAGGTGCAGGCGTTAGAGTAAGCGTGTCAAACTTTTTTTGGGTAAGTCAATAGGTATTGACGAAACCAATACACTTGGGCAGTTTTGTGTGTAGTCTAGTCTTTTACTATACAAGCAACACGTATAACAATTTAAACTAGTGTAAAAATAAGGACTTACCGCAACTTCAACACTTGATGGAGGGTATATTTAAACTAGTGTAAAAATAAGGACTTACCGCAACTTCAACACTTGATGGAGGGTATATTCGTGTAGAAACTTTAGTACTTTTGCAGTTATCAAAGCACCATTGGGAGTACTGTCGTAGTTTCCCATCTAAGTGTTTCATGCTTTGTTTTATAAAGGAAACGAAGTATCTGTAAATGGATTAAGATTTTCAATTCTTAGTATGCATGTATACACAAGGGAGAACGATATAGTCGACAGCCTCGTCTATCAGATACCCGTTACTGAGCTTAAAGAAACTCAAAGGAGAGATTGCAGGTCGCCACCTAGTAGCTTAATTGATGGCCTCGACTATTAGATACCCGTTACTCAGCGTAGGAGAGGGCGAAAGAGATGGAGATATGCCAGCAGCAAAGCCACTGTCCGCAAGACACACCCCCCACCTATCATCGATTGCTTTATTTTATATTATATATTATATTATATTCGTCGGAAAGTATTTAACAGGCAGAAGGAAGCGTTTCCGACCCCATAGAGTATATATATTCTTGATCAGGATCACTAGCCGAGTCGATCTAGCCATGTCCGTCCGTCCGTCCGTTCGTATGAACGCTGAGATCTCGGAAATTACAAAAGCTAGAAAGTTGGGATTTGGTAGTAGATTTCTGAGCTTCTTACGCAGCGCAAGTTTCTTTCAGCAGGGTGCCACGCCCACTCTAACACCCATGATTTTTATGCTAGCAAAAAATGTTAACAGAAATATGTTAGTCTCGTCAAATACGTATTAGTCTCGTCAATATCTATCGATTGACCCCAAAAATGCTTATATCCGTGCTTTGACCTTGGTAAAGAGTCGAATGCGACTAAATTCCATAAGTGGTATTTCAGTAGTTCCTAATAGGGTTTTTGGTGTTTTTTATTGTCTAAGACTTCGAACATTGTTAACATTTTCTAACACAATCGGTTATATGACGTGTAATTTTTTTCCAATACTAATGTTTTTAATTTAACATATATTGTTTGCAATACCTGTATGTCTTCTTTGTAGTGAATGTAGACAGAATTACTTCGATGTTATTGTTATTAATATTGGTCACCGGCTGGAGGAGAGATATTCCCAACTCTTTTAATATTTTATTTCCCGTTGCTTTAAATAAATCTATTGAAATATGTTGGACGATTTATTCACTCGGTGACATTTTCAGTTAGGTCAATCATATTTTTCAAGTCTGGAAAAATTGATCTAGATCGAATTTTTTATTGGTGTTTGGATCTCCCACTGTTTTTCTGGCTATTTTTAAAATTGTTGCTGGAAAAAATTAATTATTTAATCTAACTGTTTTATTTTGAATGCGTTACACCCAAATTAAACTGTACTCAGATTTCAGATGATCTTATAAAGACGTCGCCTAACACTTAAAATATTATTCCGCTTCGTTATAACGAGTCAATACAGGGCGGCATTCATGGTCTGTTGTCGTCACACGGATGACTGCATCCCGATGCTGCTACTTTAAGCAGCTAAACTTCGACTTCTGGTGCCGCAAAGGGCGGCACACATGACCTGAATCTGATAAGTAGATGGGATAAATGGGTTCTGGGACAAATTGCTTACTAATGGCCCCACCCCTCACTAATAAGCTTATTAATGGCACCCAGCCTTCACTAATTGTGGCAATATTGATCATATATCCTTTCCCTCATGGTGATCAATTAATAGTCAGCAGGTAATGCTGTGCACGTAAAAAAAGTCACTTTTCCTCATGGTGGGCAAACAATATTCAACAGGTGTTGTTATGTGAAAGATTTTCTCCTTTCCAGAAGTAAATCCTAAACTTGTCACCAATAATAAGGACGCACACAAGTCCTACCATGATCATAAACTTCACTTATCAAAAACCGACTTGCCGGACACACCCAAGATCCAAGGCGCAGGATCACTTATAAGAGCATACATCAAAAAACCATTGATAGGGGATGAAATCAGAACTGTGAAGAATCTCTGAAACAGCCGACATACCTTAATCAAGAAAATATTATCCATTCTCCGTACCTCTAGTTTTCTGTTGTGAGGAGTTTAATAACTCCCCACAAGTCTAAGCAGCAGCAGCAGCAGATGGCCGGCCGCTCACGCGGCGAATTCGCGTAGTGACGGCGCGGCGAGGAGAGAGTTTGGAGACCAAGGACGGAGAACGAGAGAGTTTGGAGACCAAGGATGGAGAACGAGAGAGTTTGGAGACCAAGGATGGAGTTCCCGAGAGTTTGGAGACCCAGGAGCGGATAATGAGAGAATGGAGACTTGGCGGGCAGAGCAAGAGTGCCGTGGGCAAAAGGGGATAACGGAACTCCACCGGACTTTGGACTCTGCCGTGATCTTTGGACCGGGAGAAGAAATTCCACATCTCGGAAGTGGAGGGGCACACAGGCGTGCCACAAGCATCACGGGAATCAGCGGGACGGCAGCAGTGGGCAGAGCATCGGTTGGAAGCAGTACACGGACGCAAAAGGGAAATAACGGTTCCCGTAGGCCCTATATAAGGCCGCAGAGCGCTGGCAGCTGGATCAGTCGATCACGAGGAGTTAAACCTTCAAGATCAGTCGATCGCGAGGAGTCAAGCAAGTAATCTACGAGGGAGCCACAACAAAGCGAGTCGTCGGAAACAGCGCCGTGGAAAGCAAACAAAAAGCAAGATTGCCACGTCGAGACGTTCGGGATTGGGACATCAGGAATCTCCGAATTGAGACACAAGTGGCTGAGTTCCGGAAGGCATCACACGGCTAAGTCAAGGCGTTTGTTTTCCAACTTTGTCACGACCACACCCTGTCTGTCAGAGACAAGCGAAAGAGGCCTACAACGAAGAACAGTCAGCTTGGGGAGAAAAGTTGTATGAACAAGCAGGACCTGGCGTGACGGACGAGCGGTGGATCGATTTGCGGTTTCAAGAGGCGTTCGCCTGGAGAGCCCTGCGACTACCGGCGAAGTTCCCGAACAGCAACCGCCCAACTCCCCGAGTGCCAGAACACCAAGCTAGTGGTCAGGAGACAGCGCAGAGGACATCGGCAGCGACGCCAGCAGACATCTCCGGCAGCCACGTTACCGTCACCGCGCGGAGCTCATTGGGGAGCGCAGGAGCGTCGCGGACGTCAAGCATTAGGGTGAAGCCGCGTGGAACGTTCGTCTGCGCTAGGCGTAAAGTAAAGTGAACTGCTAGGCAGCTTCCTCGCGGCAGCCTTGACTGCCAGCGCGATCTGAGCAAGAACCTAGCGGGACCGTCCGGGACAGAGCAAGGGACAGGTATTGCCTCGAAAGGCGTCGGCCTGGAGAGCAAGGCTTGTTCACCCTAGTCTGAGAACGGTGACGCTTCCCTAAGCCCACAAGGCCGAACTCGCTGCGAGTCTAAGGCGCAACAAGCGACCCCAAGGCAGCGCGTCGGCAAGCAAGCAGAGGCGGCCACTACGAGCGTCCCGAAGCCCAGGAGCCAGCGAAAGCCGAGTCAACGCGTCGACAAGCCAGAAAGAGAAGCACCAGCAGCCGGCGGAACCAGAGCAAGGAGATACCGAAGCCAGCCCAGCCACACACCTGCTGTACTTATACCACGAAAATAAATCCCACTGTTACCATTTGAACCCTTTTTTTTCTCACTGATCTACGGGGCAGTCACGTCATATAAATTTGGTGGGACGAACACACAATCTTCTGAGCTAGCCGCACGAATCTCGTAGCGAGCAGACAACAAAATCAGTTCGTTACACTGTTTAGTAACTATTTACTAGTTGTTTACTAATTGTTATTAGCTGGTCACCAGCTTTTATTAGGTTACTATCTGTTTAGTAGATGTTAACTTGTTGTTTGCTGGTTACTAGCTATTGTAATTTTAGCTCCTCCAGATGTCATTCAATATCCGGTGTCCAACACCTCTTAATGATAAGTCGAATTGCTTTTGTGTTCTTTTGTTCGTCTTTATTCATTGGAGTCAAAATTGAGAGTGCCTTAAGGTCTAGTGGCTCGCGACTGCGCTACCCGCTTACGCCGGCAGCGGCTTGGCATGCTGGTAACAGAGAGCGCGAGAGATTTGTGCATGCATGTATCGGCTGTTTGTGCGATCGGGCCATAAGTATATGCGACACTTACACTTTCATATGTGGGGCTCTGAGGCGCATTTTGGTAGATCGTATATCGGACCGGCACTTGAGTTTAAAGACCGTGTCTTTATGTTTACGCAAGTGCATTGTAACACAATGTTGTCTTTGGTACAGTGGGTACTGGTTACAACGATACATACATACTACATCTACATCCTTTTTAAAAATAAGGTAATAAAATCAAGTTATGTTCAGGGATTATATTTTAATTATTATGATTTTTGGTATATTAAATGTTTTATGATTAAAATATAAAAAAATTGAAGAATAAATATGTTTAATAAAGAGTTGCTATTATTATTTTTTTTCGAATCAGAAAAATAGATTTATATATACATTTTTTTTAGCTTATGTATGGCCACACGAAAGATTACGAATACAAGATATTTAATCTATCCTTAAACACCAATTGCTTGCTTTTTAATTGTTGTATTAGAAACTGTTATGTTATCCTTTTCTCCTATACCTTTTACCTTATATGGTCCTCCATATTGTATATATGTCCTACGTCATTTTTTTAGTAAAACCTGACCTCCAATTTTATGTTCAAGGTTTAAGCTATTTATACCCGTTACTCGTAGAGTAAAAGGGTATACTAGATTCGTCGGAAAGTATGTAACAGGCAGAAGGAAGTTTTTCCGACCCCATAAAGTATATATATTCTTGATCAGGATCACTAGCCGAGTCGATCTAGCCATGTCCGTCTGTCCGTCTGTCTGTCCGGATGAACGCTGAGATCTCGGAAACTATGAAAGCAAGGCTATTGAGATTTGGCGTGCAGATTTCTGAGATTCCTGCGCAGCGCAAGTTTGTTTCAGTAGAGTGCCACGCCCACTCTAACGCCCACAAACCGCCCAAAACTGTGGCTCCTACAGTTTTGATGCTAGAATAAAAATTTTAACTGAAATGTATTGCTCTCATCAATACCTATCGACTGATAAAACAAAAAAATTGCCAATTGTCAATACCTATCGATTGACCCAAAAAAAAAATTGCCACGCCCACTTTGACGCCCATAACGCTTAAATCTGTCTACCGCCGATAGGTGGCGCATTTCAATCTCGCATTGCTGCTTGCATATCTCCATTTCCCTTTGGTCCCTTTAGCTGAGTAACGGGTATCTGATAGTCGAGGTACTCGACTATAGCGTTCTTCCTTGTTTTGTCATAGTTTTTGTTTGTGTTTATTCGTCTCTAACAATTATCTGGCTCTTTTGTATGCCTGTTATAGTCAAAATTTATATAGTGGTTCTTGAATTATTTTAGCAAATTTGAAATTTTACCGAAAACTAATTCATATGGACAATAATCATGTGTCTGTTTTGTCAGGTGAGATGTATGATCTAACGTATTCGTTAAATGTTCTGTGGCTTCTTTCTATTGTTCCTAAAGTCTGGTGGTGGTTAGCAGTAGATGTTATGTTTTCAATTTTTAAATAGTTTCATAAATCGTTAATAATTGTCAAAAATAAGTCTGCGCTCGTTTAGGATGGTTATAAAGTATTTATTGAAAAGGAATTTAATGAAATATACAAGGAACACAAATTATAAAGAAATCTTGTTAGCTTGTGAGCGTGCGGCACACGTCTTACTCGTTTGACATTGCCAACCGGACTGCCCAATTTTTGACATCTCGGCCTTTCCTGACGATAGTTAGTCTTCTGTTGAGTAGTCATAGTTTTCATCAGTGGTATCCAGATCTGGGATTAAAGCACACCAAGGCTACATGTGATCAATGGATACTACGTTGTTGTATCGTCGTTGAGAAACTGAACGATCTGGAAGGTCCTCAATTACGTATCGGTCGTTACGCAGAACCTTTGTAACAATATAAGGTCCTTTAAAAGCTGGATCCAATTTATGTGTATCTCCTGTCGCAGCTGGAACAAAATCGATCATAACCAAATCGTCTACACCGAATTTCTTTGGGGAAGTATGCCTGGCATCATAGCGTATCTTCGATATTTGCTGCTCTGCTTTAATGTTTTTTTCTGCTTGCTGGCGATTTACTTCAACATTGACTTCTGGTTCAGATTCCTGAGTTAATGCTTGAATTAACCAATTTTTGGAAACATCTCTTACATTGAAGTTAAATACCAGATCGTTTGGAGTAAACTTTGTGGTAGAATTGATGTTTGTATTCATGCTCCACAGGATTTTACCAAGGTTTTGATCCCAATCCTTATCGTTGGCTGTGCTAGTTTTCAGTGCGCTGAGTAACGTTTTATTCATACGTTCAGCCTGTCCATTAGCGCAAGGCGTGCGAACGGCCGTTTTGATGTGCTGAATTCCATTTTCATCAATAAAATGGTCGAACTCCTTTGATGTAAACGATGTGCCTCTATCCGAAATTAGGCGTAAAGGTTGCCCAAAAACGCAAAAAAAATTGTTTCAGGGCTTTGATAACTGGTGTCGTTTTTGTATTACGTGTTGGTATTAGAAAGGTGTATTTAGTAAAAGCACACACAACTACCAGTATGTGATAGTTTTCGGATTTACTTCTTATGAACGGCCCAACGTGATCAATGTTAATTGATCGGAACGGTATGGGTACTACTTCCTGAAAGTATAGTTCACCCTCAGATTTTCCGCCTTTTACCTTATTCACACAGTATTCAGGGCAAGAACTTGATATATCCCCGCATCCTTGGAAACCAAAAATATTTATTTAGTCTTTCCAAGGTCTTTTCTGTTCCAAAATGTCCTGCTTTATCATGGTTGCACTTCGTTACGCGCCATCTGATTGCTTGAGGTACCACCCACTAGTTGCCATCATCAGTTTTTCGATACAATCGACTTTTACAAATGACATAGTCTGTTTTAATTTGACTCCACTGGTTACTGGCGTCCTTGTTGGCAAAAACCTCAAAGATGTCTTTTATTTTTGGATCCTGCATCTGCATTGTGTGAATCCAGTCTTCGTCGATGGGAACTATCTTTAAGACGTTGTCTGCTACGGTTATTATTTTGACCTCCGGCGGATGTACTGGATTTCTACTCATTCCGTCTACATGAGGCATTTGCTGTCCAGGTCGATGTTTGCATTTAAAGTCGAACTCTTGTAGTCGTATCCACCAGCGTGCGATTGGAGGTTGTAGAGCAGTGGATTCCTTCAGCGTTGCTACAGCGTTGCAATCGGTCACCACTACAAACTCGGATCCAATGAGATAGATGCGGAATCTTTCCAAGGACTCGGTGATAGCAAACACTTCTAGCGCGCAGCTTGAGTAGCGGCTCTCAGCATCGGAGCAAAGCCTGCTGTAATAAAATACATGCCTGAGTCCTTCGGCTTCTTCTTGCAATAGAACGCCTGCAATACCTTTGCTGCTTGCATCCGTGTGTACTTCGTGGCGCCGAGCGGGATCATAAAGAGTCAACAGGCTGCGATGTGATAGCTTCCTTTAAGTTTCGGAGTGCTGTTTCTTGTTCTGCTTCCCACAGGAACTCTTGACTTTTCTTCAGAAGCTAACTCAAAGGAGCTGCTATTATGCTATATTCCTTGACGAACTTGCGGAAGAATCCAGTAATGCCGAGAAATCTGCGTACATCAGCATCGTTTTGCGGCGTTCCATAATTGCTGATGCATATGGTTTTCTCGATTCCTGGCTGAATTCCGTTTGCCGTTACTAAGTGTCCTAAAAACTTGACCTTACTCTGCAGGAAGGAACATTTTGATGGCCGTAAAGTTAGACCAGCTGAACGGATTGCCTGTAGAAAATCGTTAAGAATGACAAGTCCTTCGTCAACTGTTTTTGATGGTATAATGACTACATAACTTATTATGTTGCGTTGGTGTTCTAGCTGTCGTAGCAAATCCATGATGACCTCCTGAAATACCATTGGTGCGTTTAGCAAGCCAAATGGCATTACGTTGAACTTGTTGAGTCCGTCGGGAGTCAGAAATGCAGTAAATTTCTTGCTTTCCTGGCCCATAGGAATCTGGTAATATCCTGAAGTCATATCCAGAGTTGTAAAGTATGAGTTTCCAGACAGCTTGGCTAATTGTTCTTCTACAATTGGCATTGGATATCGCTTTTTTACAGTGACTGCGTTGAGAGCTCTGTAGTCGATGCACAATCGACTTTCTCCGTTTGCTTTGGGGACTAATATCGCCGATGATGGATATGGTGAGGTGCTCTTACTGATGATGTTGTGCTTGAGTAGAAGATCTAACTGAGATCGGAGTGCATCCCTTTTAGAAAATGCAACTTGGTATCGACGACCCAGTGTCGGTGTTGCCGTTGTCACCTCGATATCCATTACAGTGGTATTGCATCTGCCAATATGGGAAAGGTCTTCGGCAAAGCAATATGGATATCTCTGCAACATATAGCTCACCTCATTGCGCTGGGAGCTACTGACGTCAGCGCTTATATTAAAGTTGATCTCTGATTCCTCTGCTTGCATTATCGAGCCTGAGTTTCCAATCTGTTCGTAGACCTTACTGCAGAGTAAGTCTCTGCCCATGAGAACGTCGTAAGGAAGAATGTCATCGGGTACAATGTGAGGTAAGTATTCATTCCTTAGTCTCCACTATTGATCTACCAAATCCTTGTAGACGTTTTAACGATTTCTGTCGAATTGATCCACTTGGAACAGCCAACTCTCTAATAAGTGTATGATCGCTGCCAGTATCGACGAATGCTGAAAACTCTCTTCCTCCAAGCTCAATAGTCTTCATTATGGGTGGGTACTCTTTGGTATTTGCTGCGTCTACTTGAGCGACTGATGATACCTTTACCCTGCAATCCTTAGCTTCATGCCAAACCTTTAAACAGATTGAACGGCGTGGCTTCTTCTGCGGGTCTGGACACTTAGCAGCTATGTGACCCATTTGGTTACAATTAAGACATTTTGGTTCTTCGAGTTTAGCCTCTCCACCTGCTACATCTTGGCCTTTCGTGTAAACAGACTGAAAAGAAGCACTTTGTTGCTGCAGTATTTGCACTGTTTTCATATTGTTCAGAGACCTAAATAGTTCTGAACACGTCTGAAGATTCATAGCTAACAAAGTCTTCGTGCAGTCGCTTTGGTTCAATCCGTTAATAATATAAGAATTGATAGATGGCTCATCTATATTAGCTCGTCTTCCAATTGCCATCATGATGTAGAAGTATTCGCCAAACCATTCGTTGGGTTTCTTTTACGTCGCATCAGTTCGCATCAGTGTTTACCACGCTTGGAAAATCTTGTAAAAGGGCGGACTTAAACTGTTCCCAAGTTTGGAATACAGTCTGTGCATCTAACCATTCCTTAGCGACACCTCTCATCTTATGCTGTACGGCAAACAATACTGTCCCATCATTCCATTCATAAACGCGTTGCAACTGTTCAGTTTTGCTTATAAACTGTTGTGAAGTAATGTTGCCCCTAACTTTTCACTGCTTTTTTCCCTCTAGATGCTTCTTAAAAAGTGGCCGTTGTGCCGTTTTACCGCCTTACTGTTGACCGTGTTGCTTAGCCCATTGTGGCGTTGCCGTTTTGTCAAATTTTGTAATCCTTCATTCTCCATTCTTCGTGAATAAAATGCAGCTGTCCATATCATTTTATTGCTGTTTGGAGCTCGTACCCCACTTCTGAATTGTCAAAAATACCTCTGCGATCGTTTAGAATGGTTATAAAGTATTTATTGACAAGGAATTTAATGAAATATACAAAGAACACAAATTATAAAGAAATTTTGTTAGCTTGTGAGCGTGCGGCACACGTCTTACTCCTTTGACATTGCCAACCGTACTGCCCTATTTTTGACATAATTGAATTCTTATATTCATTTCCCATGTCTGTAATGAATGTCTTAATTTGACCGTCGGCACTCGGCCTTTTCGGTCTTTCGACAAATTGCATAATAAACACGCTGCCAGCGGAACATTGAACAAGGATGCTCTGGCCCAGGTCTATTATGCACCTGCAGATGGACAAAAACTTTACCGTTGCCATTACCTTTTCAACATTTTGGGGCTAATTAATGACGGGAGCCATTGCAGGGTTAACTTGGCCAACGGTCTGCCATTTTTTTTTTATTTATCCCCACCGGCCCCTACAGATCAAATTTTCTAAATTTTCACGTTTACACTTTCACCGCTTTTTCCCCCAAACCAATTGATTTTTTAAAAGTCGTGGTATGCAATAATACCTTTCGATTAATGAATCACTCAAAACATATATAGTATTCGCCCTCGCACACCCTCCTGGTGCGCTCCGTCACTACATGGACTGCCGACCCCAGTGATATTGCTTTTTATTATACTAACGATTTTTTTCAAAAGTGGTAAAACTGAAGATTCTTATAGTTAGCTGTTTAAAATCGTCTTAAATTTGCAGAACCTTCAAATAGAGCTTGGATACGTACAAAAAAGGTCAATGCGCTATTTATAGCTGTTTTCTCGCCAAACTAGATAATTGTTCCAAAAGTGGTAGAAGTAAATTTGTTTCATTAAGCTTTTTAACATCGTCTTAAATGTTCAGGACCTTCAAATGGAGTTTGGATACGCACAAAAAAGGTCAATGCACTGGTAGTGTTCGATGTTCTGAAATGTGGCCATTTTTGTTGATTACTAACTTGAGGAATCTCAAGAGCTATACACCCCAAAACTAAATTTGAAATCGTTAGAGCCGTTTTTAAAAAACTTTGAAAAAAATCTAAAAAATCTTAAAAAATACAACTTTGGCCCATAATTTAAAGTCGGTTGTATTTAACCAAATTATGTTAGAAAGGCGTACAAAGTATTTCAAAATACCCTGCTAGCGAAATATAGCACAAGCCTGTAGCTTTAGTAGTTCACAAGTTACGGGTGTACAAAGCTTAGCTATTTTTAGCCGTTATCTCGCCAAGCTAGCTAGTTTTTCCAGCAGTGGTACTAATGTTTCTAAAATTGAGCTGGTTAGCACCGTCTAGAACTTTCAGGACTCTAAAGTAACGTTTTGGGACAAACTGATAAACGTACAATTTTTATTTTGAGAAGTCTTGTTTTGCGTATTACTTTTGAACGTAGCATCCGATTTAAACAGTTGAGGTGTCATTCGACGCGTATTTTAAGTAAGTATACAAGTAGTTTAATAACGGGGGGTATTTATCCCCACCGGACCCAACAGATCAAATTCTAAATTAACATGTTAAACTTTCGCCGCTCTTTCTCCCTAACCAACTGATTTTTTTAAGTCTTGGTATGCAATCTTTTAGTTTTTGCAATACCTTTCGATTGATGTATCACTCACTTATTAGAATAAAAAATGTAAATAAGGCTTTTGTTACTGTTCTTGCAGTATTTTCTTGTATAGGAATGGTAACGGGGTGTTTCGTTAAATCGCAGATTAGAGTAACTGCATATTCTTTCCGTTGATCTGATTTAGGTAATGGACCGATCGTATCCAATAACACTCTATCAAATGCATTTAAAGATGTTTTTTGTGTATTTGGTAGTTTTGGATTTGTGGCACTTAGGACATTTCTTTACGTGGCTTGCAACGTCACGATTCATATCTTTCCAACAATAATGTCTTTTTATTTTTACTCATTTAATGTGGTAACCGACTGGAGTAGCTTCTCTTAAACTTGTTAGTATTTTATTGCCCTTATTTTTAAACTTATATAATGAAATGTGTTTAAAGATATTTTCGCTCGGTGCCATTTTAAATAAGCTAATCTTATTTATACAGGATGTTTTTTCAAGCCTCTGGAAAAAACTGATCCACATCGAATATTCCATTGGTGTATCGCTAACTTAAATTCTTAACTAACTTTTTTTCCTTGCTTTAGTACACATAGTGAATCCGTTATTTGCAAGGTCACTACTTTTCTTCTGCTTTATTTAGATTTTGCTAATGCAAATCTACTTTTACTTTTCCCGCGCAGGAGCTATTATGTTTACTTTAGTTTCTGGTATTGGCTTTCAGAATTGTATTATTTGGCTGAATACTTTTCAAGTCCGTGATAGTAATTCTTGATAGCGCATCGGCTACATAATTATCTTTGCCCCTTATGTACTCTACTGTAATATTATATTCCCCTAATTCAAGTCTCATGCGTGTTAGTTTGGAACTGATGCTTACCATTGAAAATAGGTAGGTAAGTGCTCTGTGATCTGTTTTGATGTTGAAGTGTCTACCATAAATATATAGCCGGAAATGTGTTATTGCCCAATGAATTGCTGATAGTTATTGTTTTGTTTTCTTTTTCTTGCTTTCGCTTTGTGTAAAATATCTTGATGCGAATGCTACTGGAAGCTGGAGTCTATTTTTGTTTTGTGTTAGGACTGCTCCACATGCTTGCTTACTAGCATATGGGCATTTCCAGAGGTCGCGAACGTACGTTTGACGCTCTTAGTGCAAATAAATAAAAAAACATACGTTTTCTGAATTTTTTTTTGCTTTTCGATAGCATTTTGTTAGCTCTTAGCTTAGTGTAAATGATGGGATTTAATGAGCTATCATTTTCATAATATTGGCAAAAATCTTACGGTCGCGAACGTACACAAAATGGAAGTCGACGGAATCGGGACGGAATATTCTAAAGTCATAATTTTGCTTTTAAAATGGATTCATTTCATTTGAGTCTGTTCCCAAGGAAATATCTCCATTTGTTTTTTTTTATTGAATTAAGTACCGGTCGCGAACATACGGGTCGCGAACGTACGAATTGTTGTTGTTTTATTAACAGATAATTTAACATTTTTTTACCCTCTTTGGATTTTCATCTTCTTATTAATATTGTTGCTTATTAATATTATTGCAATAAAGAGATTTGGTAGAAAAAGATCAAACAAAGCATATGTTTTCCTTGCGAAATAATTAATCATAAAAATGCCTTTAAAAGTAGCTAAAAATGAAAAAAGAAAATTTTCAGGGAAATTTCTTCAACAAAACAAAAAAAAAATGCTTTGGTTCCACTGTATTATGAAAATATGGCCATTTATTTGTAAAAATACGCAAAAAATACGATGACTATGAAGATATTTTTTTTTCGGTGATGGCTGACCATTTTTCGGGTTTGCCCACATGTAATTATGCAAAATTCTATGCTGAGATCTGGATATTGTAAAAGAGTTGGGTTCATTAGTGCCGATTTTAGATGTTTGAATGAGTTTTGGCATTCAGTTGTCCATTCGAATTTTAAATCTTTCTTACATTATCTTGTTTTGTGACGAGAAAAGTCAGCAAAATTTCTTATAAACCGTTTGTAATAATTACAAAATGCAATAAGCCTTTTAGCGCTGTCCGCATCATGTGGGACTGAATAATTTTTATTGACGTCGTATTTTTTGTTGTCGGGCAAGATTCTTTTGTCTGTGCAATTATGTCCTAGAAAAGTGACTTCATGCATAAAAAATGAACATTTTTCAGGATGCAACTAAGGTTATAGTTCCTACATTTTTCAAAAACATCACATCATCATTAACCAACGACTATTAAGTCATCCATAGAAAGGAATGCTTGCCAAGGTTCAAGTCCAGAGAAGGCTACAGTCAACATTCTCTGAAAGAAATTTTGTGCTATTTTTAAGCCAAATAGTAATCGCGTGAAGCGGTATGAACCATTGCTTGTTGAAAAGGACGTTATATCTTGAACGTTGGACGTTGATGCACTATGGTCAGTACGAACAAGTGGCCCTTGCGACACCAAGTAATGCTTGCTACGCGCGGAACCCTAATCCGATTTGAAATCGCGGACATGGAAAAAGACGATATAACAATAGACAGTTTAAAATACATGCTCACATAAAATGGTTAGCAACATAGAAATTTACAAATTATTGGAAGATACATAAGTTTATCGTAATTAGTTGCTTTAGGGCTATCAAGCAGTAAGACGTGACACAGAGCATTATAATCGTCACAAAGAACACGAAAAGGATCATGAAGGGCATAATTGGATCTACACATTAGCAGTGACAACGGATGAAAACGCCGAACTGTTCTACAGGGTACATTCCAGGGGAATGAGAGAACTAAGAAGGAAAGGAGAGTAGACATCACCATTAATTAGTTTTTGCAAAAACATAACTCCATGACGGTTCAGGGTTGGTAAGTCCAGCAGGCGCAACCTCGCATGATAAGAGGGCAATCGACTTTCTGTGTCCCAGTTTAATCCTCCTAAAGCAAATAAAAGGAATTGTTTTTGCACGGACTCTAGCATATTTTGGTAACAGCTAATTTGATGTGACCATATACACGAGCAATATTCCATAGACGGACAGAGAAACATACAAAAGCTTTGTTGTGTAGATATATAGACTTTAAAACTAAGTTTTTGATAAAACGCCAAGATCGTGTACTGAAAGATTACGTTCAAGAGCGTTATTTCCGATAGAAAAAGAATACAGAGATGGATTACAACGATAAAAAGTCATACAGTTATATTTAGAATAGTTCAAATTTAACATGTTAATCAAACAATCAAGATCTAATTGAAGGAGATTATATGAATAGGGTGAACACATGGACAAACATAGCTTGACATCATCTACATACATTAATACAGTTGATGATTTTATGACATAAAGTAGATCATTAATCATTAAGCCAAAAAGTAAAGGTCGCAGGTGGCTACCCTGTGGCACTCCATAAGTAACATTAATTATTTTGAAAATTGTATTATTAAATCAGACCATTTGAGTTCTATTAGATAGGTAGGAAAGTATCCACTCTAGTAGGTTGGGAGGAAAACCTAAAAGATACATTTAATAAATAAGAAGCCTATGGTTCACTGAATCAAAAGCTTTAGAGAAATTGGTATAAATCATATCAGTTTGATGAGTTTGAGAGTATCAAGACTCTGAAGAACATCAGATACATTAATCACTGGTTTGAAAATAGAGTTCAAATGAGGTAGTAGGTATGGATAATCTTTATTAATAACACTATTGCATTTCGTATATGACGATTGTAAAAAAGGCGAGTAAGTTGGAAATATCATTATCATCAGATGCCACATTATTATTGAGAAAAAAGAGAAGAAGGGAAGCAGTTAGATTTCCGTTTAGAATTGACGAAAGAAAAAAAGCTTAGGATTACTTTTGAAATCACGCTTACAACGAGACAGGTAATTTTTGTAACAGATAAAAATTGTACTGGACAAATTCCGTATTAGCTGAACTATATTTGGTGAAGTCTGTCTGCAAGCCGGATATTTTGAACCGTTTAAAAAGTCTGGTTTTTGTATTCTTTAGATAAGATAGTTGACGGGTAAACCATGGAGAGCTGTAAGAATTCTTCATGGAGGAAGAGGGACATGTTCATCAAATAGACGGTAAAGAACCTCATAAAAGTACTCAACTGTACATTTATTGCAGTCCTAAGATTATTAAAAAATCCATTAATACAGAGCTGAAGGATAGGATGATAACAACCTCCAGGTAAAGATAGTGGCGGAATACGACTAATTTCAGCATCGCTACTATCAAAAACAAAGATTAAGTCAAGAAGACGACCAATATGAGTGGGAATCCTATTAACTTGCTGCAAAGATAGTTCAACAAAACCATCAATAAAATCATGTTGCATCCTAGGAATCATTGCCAATGAGTCTTTACTCTCCAACCAAGAAATATTGGGAAGATTAAAGTCACCGAGCACGATATGTTTGTCAGTTTCAGCAAGCAACAAGGAGATAAAATGTATGGCGGGCAGGTGCGCCGACGAAGAAGTCATGGAAAGAGAGCTATTTGTATACCCGTTACTCGTAAAGTAAAAGGGTATACTAGATTCGTCAGAAAGTATGTAACAGGCAGAAGGAAGCGTTTCCGACCCCATAAAGTATATATATTCTTGATCAGGATCACTAGCCGAGTCGATCTAGCCATGTCCATCTGTCCGTCTGTCTGTCCGTCCGGATGAACGCTGAGATCTCGGTAACTATAAGAGCTAGGCTATTGAGATTAGGCGTGCAGATTCCTGAGCTTCTTACGCAGCGCATGTTTGTTTCAGCAGAGTGCGACGCCCACTCTAACGCCCACAAGCCGCCCAAAACTGAAATGTAGTGATCTCATCAATACCTATCGATTGAATCAAAAAAAAGTTTGCCACGCCCACTTGAACGCCCACAAACCGCCCACAAACTTCAAAAAATCGTAAGTATGAACGCGGATATCTCGGAAAATATCAAAGATAGAGAAATGGGATTTCAGATTTAGATTCCGTAGGCTTGAGCGCAGAGCAAGTTTGTAAAGAGAATATGCCACGCCCACTCTAACGCCCACAAACCGCCCAAGCCTGTGGCGCCCACAATTTTCATGCTAGATAAAAAATTTTAACTGAAATGTATTGGTCTCGTCAATACCTATCGATTGATCCAAAAAAATTTTGCCACGCTTACACTTACGCCCACAACGCTTAAATCTGTCTACCGCCGGTAGGTGGCGCATTTCAATCTCGCTTTGCTGCTTGCATATCTCCATTTCCCTTTGGTCCCTTAAGCTGAGTAACGGGTATCTGATAGTCGAGGTACTCGACTATAGCGTTCTTCCTTGTTTTTTATGTACTCGTGGACAATTATATCAGCAGGCCAAAAATTGGGACAAAGAAGTTTGGAGAACAGCCCAACCGGAACAAATATTTTAAATGAAGAGTAATCTCTTATCTGTTAAAAATTAAATTTTGTGATGTCAATACCATTTTGATTGGGAAGGGAGAGGCTTGTGATAATATGATGCATCACGTCATTTACTGTTAGTGCGCTGCATTCAACCTAGACACAAAAATAGTTTTCCTAGGTACCATGCCAGTGAGTGATACCGGAGAAGAGAGAGTGGGGCTATGAGTGTTCTTCCAAGGGATCATGCTAGTAAGTGGGACAGGAGGAGGTGCAAGGGTATTAGATAGAGGCAAAGCAAGGTGCGGCAGAGCCCCCGAAGTGGCAACAGACGGTGACCGGTTAGTAGGACTTAACGACTCAGGCGAAACTACAATCACCGAAACTGGTAGCGATATCACCGTGGCGTCATTCGTTGATGACTCGATCCCATTGGGATCATCCTCATCGCACATCGACACATAGCTTGCTTGGGCTGGAAGAGAGAAGTCGGTCGAGAGATCTGGAACATGTAAAGAGACATTACGCAGTGTAGGACTACGATTTATAATTAATGATGATTGGCTTACAAGAATCCGACCTTTAAAGTTGGAGTCGCAGACATTAAATCGACTTAATAAGTCCGTAAGTCCAACACGTAAAGCCTGGAACTCCAGCTCCGTTTGCCTCATAAGTGCTCTAATATCAATTTTGATATGTAGGCATGTAGGGCACGTCCAGTCCAGGTTAGCATTAGATCTAGTGCGATCAGCAATTTGGGCTGCACTATGCCCAAAGTCTGCACATTTAGCGTGCGCAATATTCTCACATAACCAACAACTAACAATTGGCTGCCGAGAAGTGATTTTGCCAACAAATTGGCAACCAACCACACAGCAGGCAGACATTGTTTAAATACATGTTGAAGTAAGTTGAATGTAGAATGTAGAAAACGTTCATAGGAAGCTTTAGATGAGTGCCAACGCAGAGGAAAGAAAAGCGCGATAAGACCAATTTAGCAAAGACCCGTTAACTCGAAAATGAGAGCCGGTGATTGAAGTTGAGAGAATGTTACAGAGCGAACGGTGCGAGAGAGCGCCAAAACAACAATGTAATTAAGAAACAACAACAATGAACAAGGCACCCGCGTCACTAACTTTTTTCCAATATAATAATAAAGAAGATGGTTTTAACATAAATAAACAATTTGCATTCAATCGGCGGGCTCAACCGAGTTGAAAATGTAAACTTTGGGAATATATAAAATTGGTCATTTAGACATTAGGCGAAAAGATGTGGGAGCTAATATAAAACACGTCAGTGTACAACAGAAAGCGAAATATATCGATCTCATGAACTAAACTAAACAGTTAACATGGAAAAAAGGATCTTAGTTAGAGAAGGATGAAAATATCTTGAATATGAAAGATACCCCTCTATGTTGCGGTGGAGGGGCTGGGTTGGCAACCATAATTATTAAATATGAGTAACTTCTATTTCACGGGCGGGGAATTACAGAGCTCCAAAATGTCAATTTTAATGAATTTACATTATGAGAGGAAACTAAAACTGTTATTGATAAATTAAATATATATATTACTCAATTAGTAAGAGTCTATAAAACAATTTGTTTTATCAAGTATTTTGATGGAAAATCGAAGTATTGAGTTAAATATATATATTTATTTTTTATTATCTGAATAAAAGAAAATGTATGCAATAATTAGTACTACTTATAAGCATAGTGATATAACTTAAAAAATATAATTATATATGTAGGATTGGCAGCCCTATTAATAACAGATCAGTTGTTCTGTTCCTTAACATTGTTCTATAACGTTGCAATGCAAAAGAGCAGTAAAGATTGAGCATCAGCAGAGGAAGGTCGCATGTGTCTCACAAATATTAATGTGTCAACTTAATTAAAAACAAGGAAGAACGCTATAGTCGAGTACCTCGACTATCAGATACCCGTTACTCAGCTAAAGGGACCAAAGGGAAATGGTGATATGCAAGCAGCAAGCGAGAGTTAAGTAGTGGTGAGCGTTAATGTTAAGTATTTGGTTGGTTCCAGTAGAAATAAAGAATGCTGCTGCTCCGTTTGAGTTTGAAATCAAGAGTAAAGTTTATGACTTAGCTTGGGTATATGTTTAGCCTCGCTGCACGAAAATGTCTTATTCAGCTAAATACAATGTTCGTAATCCTAAGTGTAAGAATATGTGTAAGTATGTGTGTAGGTCTTTGGTGTCGGCAACCGATGTTGCGACAGACCTGCATCCTGCTTGTTGTTGACGCTGCACTTTCTGGTTGGAATGGGCGGCCACTGACCGATCGTTGGCCGCCGTCCAGGGTAGCATGAGGTGGTTTGGTTAAGGGGTCCGTAGGGTAGGTAACTCCTCCCCCACTGGATAGAAGTGACGGCCAGAGTGAAGGGATGGTCGGAACGAGACTGATGGGTGGTTCTGCGGGAATGATGTACGTTTTATTCCGCCTCAGGACCATTATTAGGATTACTCCAATTGTTGTAATCCCCAGCCAAACATATGTGTATATTAGATGTGAAGACGTTGAATTTCCTATTTTTAAAATTTTTTCAAAATTTCTTATACCCATAAGGTGTAGAGTCTGTAGGCTCAGTTCTTGGGTAGTTTTGTTGACGAAAATTGGTGCTCTTGTAGGTATAAATATCTCAAGGTCCTCGGTGAATTCACCTATGTTTCGCCATATGTTATATTATTAATTTGGGTTGTGCAGTTTTTGGTTTTGATCACTGCACATCCGCTGAACATAAACTGTTGTTTACAAGAGGGAATGACATATATGTTCACGGCGTTGATTAGAACAACGTTCCCGTCTTCGGCTTCTATAATTATCTCGTCTGTTCCCGTTTTCTGGCGTCGCAGGTAGCTGCTTTCCCGTTTAGAATGCTTTTTAAACATCCCTTACTGAATTTTTGGAAAACTTCGTCGTTGTGGCAGACGTATTGATTATAAATTTTTGTGCATTTGTCGTCCATGTTGAATGTGTTATATTTGTTGTGTATAATGTATTTGGGTAAATGTAGGATTGTTGTGTTTCTTATTGGTAAGGGAATTATGTGGGAAAGTACAAATTTATGTGGTTCAAAAATTGGTATCTTAATATTAAAAATCAATCTATTATATTTGTCCGCTAGGGTGTCTAGATTTAATAGTCGGTATAATTGTTCGTCCGTCTGTAATTTGAAATTTTGCTTTTCTGTTATATTTTTGATCACTTCAATTTCTAGTTTTGACAATATGTATTTTGGTATGATATTTAATTTTGATAGAAGCAAACTTTCCGCAATATTGCTAACATGATTAATCTTTCTGATACTTCTAAATTGGTCTTGTCTAATCCATTTAACTGGTTTTCTATTTCTCTATTATCTGTGGCATCCACGTTTCCTGTAATTATTTTAACTATACTTCCTAGGCCATTAATTAACCCTCTCCTTGCTTTTTTTTTGGAATCAAGGCTCCCAGTTTTTCCCGTACCTGTTGTACCTTAGAGTTTAGGATGTGAGCTGCCTCCTCTGAAAAGGTTATGGTTCTGAGATTATTTAATGCCAATTGGATTTTATCAATATTTTCCTGATAGTCTCTTAAGTCTACCACATGTGACAATGTTTTTGATGTCTTGACAAGTGTGACTTCCCCTAAGTTGATGTTAAGAAGTGGCGTATCGGGTTGGAATTTTATCACTTTATATGACTGTGTCGTCACGTAGCATAGGGAGAGGCTGTAAGAGTTATAGGAAAAGGTAATTGTTAAAAAGAGTCATTATTTTCATTGTGTATTCTTTTTTTAATTTTTGACTTATATAATTTTTGACGTTTCTTAGTAATTAGAGTGTCTCCCAGATCTTCAAAACAGTATGTTTTGTAAATCGTGCCGTTAATTTGTTTCGGCGATTTTCTTTTCTAAAAATAATGTCGTCCGGCATTGTATCTACGGGTTTGGCTCGGTTCAAATTTAGGTTTTGTGTTCTTGATGTTTTCTGCTCAATTGTGTCTTTCTGCACTTGAGCGTATAGTTTTTCCCTAAAGGCGTTAAGCTGTTGTAAGTAGTCGTGTACGTTGTTAAATTTTATTTCCTTATTGAATGTATATGTTCTATGCTTAGTCGCTGAATGTATAGAATTGTTGTAAGTTATAAATGCTTCCGTTAGTATGTCATCATGATTGACAGATAGCTTTTCGAGTTTTTTCTTGTTAAGGATTATTCTATAAATTTCCGTTAAGGAGGAATGAAGTCTCTCTACTGGAGAGTTACTTGAAGATTGCTGGAAGGATGTTACATGGATTTCCATGTTATATTGATTACAGAAATCCCTGAATAATTTTCCCGAAAATTCAGCACCTTGATCAAAAATAAGCTTTTGAGGAATACCATATGTGTTAATGAAATTTCGAAGTGACCTGGTTGTGTTAAGGCAGTCTCTTGTAGGGATTGTAGGGATCTTTTTGTGGTCTTAACGTATCGTTGAGAATTTCTGATAGCTTTTCGGTGGTAAAATTTGGTTCTGCATAGGTTTTTCGTGTTTTATTTTCAAACAAGGTCTCGTCTTTTGTTGTTGAATTGGGGTTCATTAAAATGACAATTTGGATGTTAAATTCATTCAGTGGAGTTTCTGAGTTCTTTATCTCGTATTTCCCTACGTCTACACTATGGGTGTTAACGACGACCTCGTAGTAACATTCATTGAGTTGTAACTTTCAGCGGACCAATTTTGAGTTTGGTTCTTTGAAGTTCATTGGTGATCTGTCCGTATTTTAAATCTTTGTCCGAACAGGTATGGTCTAAAATATTTAGTAGCCCAGATAATAGCCAACATATCTTTTTCGACTGTCGAGTAATTTAGATCCGTGTCGGACAGGGTTCTGCTTGAGAATGAAACGGGCCTATCCGAGTTTTCGTTCCCCTGTGATAATACCGCACAAATGGCTACGTTACTAGCATCCGTCGTGAGTATGAAGGGTTTGGTGAAATCCGGGTAACGTAGAATTGGATCATTACACAATAAGATTTTACACAATTCTACGGGTTCCGTAAACTCTGCTTCCTGCTTTTCCTTTTAATTTCTGGGTTAGAGGCTTAGTCAATTTCGCAAAATCTCTAATGAACTTCCTATAATACCCCAAAAGTCCGAGAAAGGATTTGATTTCCTTTCTAGATTTGGGAATAGGAAATCCCTTAATGGCTTCTATCTTCTTTGGGTTAGGTCGGACACCTTCATCCGTAACTACATGTCCTAGGTATTCGATTTCTTTCCTTAAAAATTCAGATTTTTCTGGTTGAAGTTTAAGTCTAGCTTTTGATAGTTTTTCAAAAATTTGGCTCAAGTGGGTCATGTGTTCTTGGAGAGAAGGTAAAAAAACAATTATGTCGTCTATATCAGACAGCATTTGCCGTTTAGGTCGGCTAATACGTTATCCATTACTCTTTGAAATGTGGCTGGGGCGTTAGTCAACCCGAATGGCATCCAAATGAACTAAAAGTGGCCGCCTTTTGCTGAAAAGGCGGTTTTTTCAGTATCTTCGGGCTTCATTTCCACCTGGTGGTAACCACTTGCCAGATCTAGAGCTGTAAAGTATTTGCTCTTCATATTCTATCTAGTACCTCGTTTATATTTAGCATTGGATATTTATCTTTAATTGTCTTCTCATTAAGTTTCCTATAATCTACTACAAGTCTCCATTTCTTTTTGTTCGAAGCGTCCATCTTTTTTGAGACCAAAAAGACTGGAGCACTCCATGGGCTGTGGCTATGTTTGATAACTTTCTGTTCTAACATTTCGTTTATTTGTCTTCGCACTTCCTGTGATTCAATGTGGCTGTACCTAAAAGGTTTAGTATTTATTGGATTTTCGTCCGTTAGTTTAATTTTATGTTTTACAAGATTCGTAAAAGTAAGAGGGTCGCTATGGTGATAGAAAAGATTGGGGAATTTCTTTGTTAGTTTTTTAAGTTCTGTCTTTTCTTCGTCGTTTAGATGGTCTGTCCGTAAGAGTTCGAAGCTATTTGACTCGTAACTTTTCCCTTTAGTTATATAATTAGGTGTCGGTATAGCTTCCAAATAATCAGATGGGGCGAAATCATTCACCATTAGTCGAGAATCTACAAATAGGTTTTGTTTTTCTTCAGAATAGTTAACGATTTCCATTAAACTATATCTGTCTTTTGCTTGATATATGTAAGCCCCCGTTTATGACTAAGTCTTTGTTTACGTCAATGTTGTCACACAAAAATGTGCCATCGGTGACAGTAACTGGCAATCGAACGAGAGTTTTCGACTCCTCGTCGATTACGTGTACTCCGGTGGCCACATTCTGTTCTTGATATAATTTCAGGTTGCCAACTATTGATTGAAGTTGTAGTTTTGGAATATCAACAACTGCGTTAATCTGTTGTAAGATATCCATTCCTATAAGTCCCTGGAAAAAATCGTGGAAATGTATATAAACATATCGAATTTTCTTTCCTCATTCGAATTGTTAAAAGGTTTGACTTCTGTTTTCTTTTCAATAAAATGAACTTTCAGTACGGTTTTAATTGGAATAGGGGTATTGAGTTTTTTCTGATCATTTTGCGGAATTATCAAGGGGTCTATGAAGGACATAGTTGCCCCAGTGTCTATTAAGAATTTCAATAGTGTGTTATCTTTGAATGGAGTTAGGACAATGTAAGGGAGTAGGCACCCATGGCTCACTTGGTTTAAGTATCCTGTTTGGACTTTGAGGCTCTGTCCCAAAAATTTGAATCTTCATCAATATTATATACTTGATTATTCTCTTGTTTTTCCCTGTTGTTTCTTTTCCTCAATGTTATGTAATCTAGCAGTAGATCTAGCGTTAGGGTAGCTTGATCTACCGGATGATTCCTCCTTCGGCATAATTGCCGGAACTTCCCTATTCCTGCCGCTAGAATTACTGCGTTCCGTATTCCGTCCATAGTAGCGGTAGTTTCTGTTATTATAGTTTGTGTATCGCCTTACTTCGTCTCTCCTACTATTTCTGTCGTTATATTGTAATCTATTGTTATATTGGGAGTATCTTTCCCTAGACTGCTATTTATTACGTTGATTAATGTTAGTCTGGGTTCCTTGTAAAAATATGTTTCTCTCCTGTATTGCCCAATCGTATGCTTCTTGCAGATTGGTTGGCTTCATAGCCCTAATCGTCCCCCCTAGTTCCTAGGCCTCTCATACCCATTAAGAAGGTGTTGAGGCAAGTTCCCGCATATATCGATTTTTTTGCTCTAGCTAGGTTAGGGTCGGTTATTTTAGTGTCAATCAGTTTGAAGAGGAGAGTTTTTATTTCTATGATCTGATCGAACAACTTTTGAACTGGCAATTGTTTGTGTATCAGTCCGTGAAGTTCGATGGAAAGAGTATGTTCATCCCTCTGAAGCCGTTAGTACATCTTTGGCTTTTCCCACTATTTTGTTTTTAATGGACCGTAGCAAAAATTGCACGTACGGAGTCTGGTCTGTCCCCCTTATGAGCATCAAAATTTCTTCAACGTTATTAATAAAATCACTTAGTAATTTCGAGTCCCCATTATATTCCGGTAAAAATTTAATAGCGTCTGGGATGCGTAAGGACGCATAAACCTCGGCCGAATTAATGCTGGTGTTAACCGTTGACGTGTCTGAGGAACTCATACTAACAGATAGAGGTCGTAAAATTATCTGATCAGTAATAATAGGTTCTTCCCTAATATCTGGCAAACTTGCACTCTGTCTAGTTTTGATTCTGCTACTTGGAAGTATATTTTTATACCCGTTACTCGTAGAGTAAAAGGGTATACTAGATTCGTCGCAAAGTATGTAACAGGCAGAAGGAAGCGTTTTCGACCCCATAAAGTATATATATTCTTGATCAGGATCACTAGCCGAGTCGATCTAGCCATGTCCGTCTGTCCGTCTGTCCGTCTGTCTGTCCGTCCGGATGAAGGCTGAGATCTCGGAAACTATGAGAGCTAGGCTATTGAGATTTGGCGTGCAGATTCCTGAGCTTCTTACGCAGCGTAAGTTTGTTTCAGCAGTGTGCCACGCCCACTTTAACGCCCACAAGCCGCCCACAAACTTCAAAAAAAGTTAATATGAACGCGGATATCTCGGAAAATATCAACGATAGAGATATGGCATTTCAGATTTAGATTCCGTAAGCTTGAGCGCATCGCATGTTTGTTACGCGGATATGCCACGCCCACTCTAACGCCCACAAACCGCCCAAGCCTGTGGCGCCCACAATTTTCATGCTAGATAAAAAATTTTAACTGAAATATATTGGTCTCGTCAATACCTATCGATTGATCCAAAAAAAAAAACTTTGCCACGCCCACTCTAACGCCCACATCGCTTAAATCTGTCTACCGCCGGTAGGTGGCATATCTCCATTTTCCTTATCCTGCAGTTCCATAATTGAGCACATGCGCCCAATCATCAGGAAGTCGACAGCGATGTCGAAGGAGCAGCCAGCGACGCCGGCAGTGCTGAGCAAAACGGCGGCAAAGCAGTCGGGGTCCGCAAAGAAAAGCACAAAAAGTACTTTTTTGCCTCTCCCTCTCTGGCCATGTCTCCGCTGGAAAAATTGCTGGTGAAGGTAAAGAGTCCAAGCAATTAAAATAGCTACACCTTTGTGCACCCTTGCTTTAAATAATGCGACATTTTGCCGTAAATGTATATGCAACTAATCAAAATAATTTGTGTGGGTTTTTAAATTCTTGTATTTCTGAAAAAATTAATATTTTTATTATTATTACTTATTATTTTGTGAAGTTTCAAAAATATATTTTTATATAACGATTTGCATAGTCGGATATGTCTATAAATACCCTGATTTTATATGCATCGGAGCATGCTTAGACCAAACGATGGAAATGCCAAAGAAACATAACAACAACGGATTAGCGGAATCGTTGTTGTTGTTGCTTGTTGTTTTTCTGAAAGGCACGCGCCACTTTTCATCTTTTTCACTTGCGTTTACATATGTGAAGGAATTGGTGTAATCCACACATTGGATAACATTGTTTGATAAACAAAACTAGTGAACTAAAAATACTATATACGATGCCCAGGTAAGTCTCTCGCAGACAAATATTTTTTAAACAGTGAAAGTTAAGGGGGGATCCTGCTTTAGAGGCTTCAAAAAATCGATTTTCATTGCATAAATGTGTAACAAAATTTTTAATTTCTCACTTCTTATTCAGTTTTGTAGGTTTAACTAGAAGCTACACTATTGAAAATATAAAACTTTTTGGATTTGTTTGTCTCGGATGGAAATTGCGACCTGCAACGTTTTTAAACGTCATAATTTCGCGCGAACTTATGTCGTTTAGCAGCGACATAACTCCGCGGCTGGCGAAATTATGTCGTTTTTTCTGCGGCGGACATATGGCGTTCTCAAACGTAATAAGATCGCGCAAAATTATGTCGTTTTAAAACGGCGGAATTATGTCGGCCAAATTAAGGCGTTAGCCCTTTTCAGACCCTGGAAAAGTGTAAGTTGTCTGCAACTGGAATGACATCTCGGACTTTTACTTTAAATACCAAAATAACATTTCTTTTAAAAAATAAAACTTACAAAATATGATTACTTTCGGTCACTCGTTTTTATTCTTGTCTCTTTCTATTTTGAAAACAATTTTTTTTCTAATACTAAATGCAATCACTCAGATTGAGCCCTCGGAGCCTCCGGAAAAGGCGATGCGGTCCGTAAAAACCCTAAGCTGCTCAAAAAACAAGGCATCGTAGACCCCAGATGCTGGTAAGGATGTGCCAACGGCCCCGATAACACCGGGAACAAACAAACCCAAATTTTAAATTAAAAAAATTAAATAAAAAGGAAATTATATTTGCAGCTAAGCGCTGAAGAGGTGCTGAACGTGTGCTTTTCTCCTGCTCAAGCACTCCAAACGGTGCTCAATAAAAAGCTAGTTTTTGAGCACTGATGAACATGAAATGAGAGCTCATAATGTAACTGCAGGGTATTGATGTACGTACTTATGGCCGCCTGCTTCAAGATAGGCAGCCACGTTTGTACATATACGTAGTTTAACGTAACCACGGCAACGCACATACTTCCATTTGCAGTACACCCTACAAAAATTCATACAACGATATTAGCTAATACAGTCCAATATTTTCAGGATAACTTTAATAAATGAATACAGGCTGACTTTATCCTATTTTCACCGAACACATCTGGAGTAGTACGACTTTTATACCCTTGTAGAGGGTATTCTGATTTCAGTCATAAGTTATCAACGCAGTAAAGGAGACGTTTCTGACCCCATAAAGTATATATATTCTTGATCAGCATCACTAGACGAGTCGATCTAGCCATGTCCGCCTGTCCGTCCGTTTCTACGCAAACTAGTCTCTCAGTTTTAAAGCTATCGGGCTGAAAATTTCCCAAAAGTCTTATATTTTTGCAGGTAGTATATAAGTCGAATCTTATATCTCCCATAGGAAAAATCGGAAAAAAATGTTAAAAAATTATATCTTTGGTGTTTTTTTTCAACATACAACCTCCTACGCTTGGAAATAACATTTTTTAATTAGTTCTGAAGTTCGAATATAATTTTATCAAAATCGGTCGACTATACCATATAGCTGCCATTGGAAAGATCGAAAAATTGGTGGGAAAATGATATGAATCAAATTAAAGCTTCGGTGTTTTTTAACATATAACCTCCTACGCTTGGAAATAACATTTTTTAATTAGTTCTGAATTTCGAATTTAATTTTATCAAAATCGTACGACTATATCATATAGCTGCCATAGGAACGATCGGAAAATTGGTAGGAAAATAATATGAATCGAATTATAGCTTCGGTGTTTTTTAACATATAACCTCCTACGCTTGGAAATAACATTATTTAATTAGATCTAAAGTTCGAATTTAATTTTATCAAAATCGGACGACTATATCCTATAGCTGCCATAGGAACGATCGGAAAATTGGTGGCAAAATAATATGAAACAAATTATAGCTTCGGTGTTTATTGACATATTATCTTATACTATTGGAAATATATTTTTTTGTATTTTAAAGAATTTCGAATTAAATTAAATAATTTTAACTGCAAGGGTATACAAACTTTGTAATTAATTTATTGTAATTAATTAATTTTGTCAATAACATGTGACTTTATCCTGTTTCCACCGAATACATCTCCAGCGATACGCCTTTTCAACATATGCATGATTTCTTATCAGTAGACCTAATTTGCAAACACCGTCGGTGAACATCCAGTAAATAAATTAAAAATAAAATTTTTCTGTGCAAGCCTGGACTGTGAGATAAATATACATATATTTTCCAATCATTCCTAGCGCTTATTTCCACAACTCAGTAACCAATTTGGGATATTCGATAGAATAATTTTCATTAGTACCGGAGTTTCCGTAAACCAAAGTAGTTTTTCCTTAACTTTAAATTTTGTACTATTGTACCATTTCCACGCGTCCCAAGGGTAGACCCTAGCCGTACCGCTAGGAGCAAACAAAAGCGGACCGCTTGCAAAATGAGAATAACAAGGAGAACGCATAAGCAACCACAGCTACATACTTAAATTTTTTTATTTTATTTTCTCGGAGTTCAATTCTTTGATCCGCAATACTGTTACCATATTCCAGGTACAGACCTTTCCGGGAGCTTTAAGTTTACAAAGCAAACAGGGGCTGCCCAGTTACTTTTATTTTTTGAATGCCAGGAGGAGACGATAAAAAGATATCTGTTCCGCCTGCAAATACATCCGCATCTCCTCGCGCGCGCATGTCTAGTCCAGTTGCCCCAAAGAAGATTAAGAAGACATAGAGCGAATCTTCTCTGGAGACCCAAGCGAACGACAAGAAGCTGTCGGATCCGCCAACCACTCAGAAACGATCGTCTCTGAATCCGCTCACGCCAAGAAGTAAGCAACAAGTCTAGACCAAATAGTCCCTAAAGCCAATAGCAACTCGTTCTCAGGCAAAAATTAGTAACGAATCTAAATTGATACTTTAGGGCCGTTACCTCCGTCTGTCTACACCTGCCTAGTCCGTAGAGAACAAGTCCTCTGGGACAAAGCCGAGAAAGAATTTTAAGCTTGTCTAGACACTACATCCACCATTACGACTGCGGGGGCGGAGATTTTGATGCCGTCTATGTCAACAATACAAGGTTGACGCCAGTCAAGAAGCTATTCCATCTCATCGCTAGGACGAGCGGTGAAGCGAAGGCAATCGTTGCCAAGTCCCCGCTCACCAATGATGGGTTCGCTTCTGCTTGGGAATTGCTTCGAGACCGTTTCGAAAACAAATGACTCTTAGTGAACAGCCAACTCAACCTTCTATTCAACTTGAGCTCCATCAATGCTCTTTCGTCACTTGGGCGTTGTGACGCCGCCGTGTTTTCGTTAAACGCGCATAGTGACCACAAACTGAAAAGAAAGTAAATAAGTGCAGTGTAGTCCCACTGGGAAAAAAAGCCAACGGTGTTGTGTTTTGGTGGCAAAAAGACGCTTAGCGCTATGCAAAGTCGCTCTTAATTTATGTAAATTTCATTGCACTTAATAATAATAATTTTAAAAAACAATCTTAGACAAATAATAATAATTTAAAAAAACAATCTTAGACAAACTTACATTAATTATAAGTCAAAACGATAATCGGGCCCAGCGTCAACGCAGCAAGACGAGCGTCAGCACTCTAAGCGATAAATCTGCTTCCCCTGCGACACGGGGTCGTTAAGAAGGACAACTTGCCGCCGACTGAATGGCGTCTCGGTAGGATCGTACCGGTCTACACAGGAGCCGACGTCAGAGTTTGAGTAGTAGATTTCCGCACTGCGCTTGGGACCATCACACTTCCGGTCCACAAAGTAGTTCTCCTTCCTATGGACGCTAAGGCAACCTCCGGGTCTCCACAATAATGCTTTCTGTTCCTGCTGTCTACTCCTTAAGCACCACTAAAACGACTTCCTTTCTAATTTTTTTTTTTTTTGTATATATCAAGTAAAAGTTCAAAAGGGCTCCTCGTCCTCGCACCACTCAGACCCTCGTCAGCAGATGTTCTCGAGGTATAAAGTCCTACCACTACCGAATCTGCCAGAGCATACATCCGCTACGGAAGTGCAACAGATTCCTGAGGCTAAGTTCCGAGAAGCGTCTCAGAGCAGTACTTGTGAACAAGTATTGCCACAACTGCTTGGCTCACAAACACCCCAAAGGGAATTGTCGCAGCGGCGACACCTGTAAAAAATCTGGACAGGACCATCATACGCTGCTCCACATACACGAGATGCCCCCGCATCGTCGACAGTCGTCGTCCCCGCATCGTCGTCAATCACCATCGCAGCAGACCTCATCATCCGCATCGCAGTATCGCTCGCCCGGCTCACCTGATCAGACTCGCCCCCCAGTACAGTACAGTTAGCATATAAAGAAAACAAAAGAACCCCAATAAAATAAATCTCACAAGCTATTGATTTTCAGATGTGGAATATTTTCAAAAATACATTTTTGTTTCCGCCCGCTGGTAATTTGTCTAAGATTCTCTCCTTTCTACAAATGGGCCATAAACATGTCGCAAAAGGGATTCAAGCAAGAGCTACCCGAACATGCGCACCTATCCATTACCTGTCCGCAATAAATGGGACACATGCACAAGCCAGAAGGCTCAAGCTCATTGACAAGATCAGGGGCCTCACGCCAACGACCTCACGGCTGACAGCTAGCTCTAACACATCACATAATTGGGGTTGAAATCACGACCGCGCAACCACTCGCAAGTAGCTGAACATGTTTTATTATATATTGAAATTAATTTTCTGGCTTCGTTCCGGCGATTCGCATAGAAGAGGCGTTCGCCTGCACGTTTCCGATTTCGAAATGAAAAGTGTTCACCATCAATCGTAGTTTTGAGATCACGTCCACCTCAATTCATGAATACAGTTTTTGTGTTGAGAAGGTAATGAAAGTTTTATTTTATTAATTTGGTTTCCTTGTAGGTCTTTACAAATCTAGCCTCAACTTGAAAATGATGTATCAAAACTATTTTATTGCTTTGGAGCTACTTTTATAAAATGTCAAAATAATGTATGCTTTGTTAAGAGCACCGCCCTTAAAATGTGTTTCACGATAGGGTAACCGGTTTCCCTTAAACCTGTTTATTGACGGACAGCCCAATTCCTCGATATTAACCTTAGATACCTTTGGGGAAAACTATTTCTCCACCGTTCCAAAAAATGTTGTGTGTATTGGTTAACCAAATTGCAGTCATTCGAGATTTTGTATTTTTGCAGAGTAAAATCATATGGTGGTTCTATTAAAAAACAAGGAAGAACGCTATAGTCGAGTACCTCGACTATCAGATACCCGTTACTCAGCTAAAGGGACCAAAGGAAACGAGATTGAAATGCGCCACCTACCGGCGGTAGACAGATTTAAGCGTTGTGGGCGTTGTGGACGTTAGAGTGGGCGTGGCAAAGTTTTTTTTGGATCAATCGATAGGGGATTGTGGGCGCCACAGGCTTGGGCGGTTTGTGAGCGTTAGAGTGGTCGTGGCATATTCGCGTAACAAACTTGCGCTGCGCTCAATCCTACGGAATCTAAATCTGAAATCCCATTTCTCTATCCTTGATATTTTCCGAGATATCCGCATAGTTACGATATTTTTGGGTCAATCGATAGGTATTGATGAGAACAATAAATTTCAGTTAAAATTTTCATTCTAGCATCAAAACTGTAGGAGCCACAGTTTTGGGCGGTTGGTGGGCGTTAGAGTGGACGTGGCACTTGCGCTGTGTAAGAAGCTCAGGAATCTGCACGCCTAATATCAATAGCCAAGCTCTTATAGTTTTCGAGATCTCAGCGTTCATCCGAACAGACAGACGGACATGGCTAGATCGACTCGGCTAGTGATCCCGATCAAGAATATATATACTTTATGGGGTCGGAACGCTTCCTTCTGCCTGTTACATACTTTCCGACGAATCTAGTATCCCCTTTCACTCTACAAGTAACGGGTATAACTATTATTTAAGTTTGGATATTTTTCGAATACAATTCCAATTTTTTATAGAATAAAATTATTTTTATTATTAAATAAAACTTGAACATCAATCGAAACAGTATTTTTCAACATTTTCAACGTTTTGATATGAAAGATGAACCACAATAATAGGGACCTTCAATTTAAATTCATTTAGGGTCATAACGATAACAGTTCGCGACCGCTGAAGAGAGCGGACGTGTCTTGTGCGAGCTCCGTGAAAAGTGCAAGAAAGCTGATAAATTTAATGCAAACAAAACACAAAAAACTAAACTGGCTAATTTCAAATAAGCGAAAAGACGCTAAAACCCAAAGGAATTTAGGTTTCAACACACAAAATCGTGCGAGCTGCGCGAAAAGTGTAAGAATGTTGATAAATTAAATGCAAACAAAACACAAAAACTAAATCGGTTATTATAAAATAAGCGAATATACGCTAAAACCCAAAGAAATTTAGGTTTCAACTCTTATAATAATAAATAAGTGCCACGCTAATAAAAGCTCAATGAGCTACGAACAGAATAAAGAGCAATGCAAAACCCCCCCACCATCAGTTTCGACCCCTGGCGCACCAACAACATGTAACGGTAAAACTTCTGCATCCGCACTAAATTTGTCAGCAACAACTACAGCTACGGGAAAAAAACAAACAACAACCACAGCTACGACTATTATTTCGGAATCGACTGCAACCGCAGCTCTAAATACAACGGCAACAAAAACCACGACAACAAATTAAAACCAAAACAAAATTCAGCAAGCGGGTCCGGCCATACAGACCGGACTAGATCGGTACATCCATATCAAGCGTAAGCTTAGCCCGCAGAACACCGCGGTAGGTAACAAGGCAAAAATAAACCGTGTCCAAATAGAAGATAAATTTACCGGGACAACAGCAATAGATTTGCGCTTCTAGCAGAAAATGAACCAGAACGGGCTCAGGAGACCCAACCGAAACCTAAGCCCCCACCAATTTACATTAGGGAGAAAATCTCAAACGCCCTGGTCAAGAAAATTGTTGCGCTGACTGGGGACGGAAACTTTCATGTTGTTCCGGTCACAAAAGGGGATATCCATGAAACCAAGCTTCAGACCAAATCTGAAGAACATTTCCGAGCAGTATCCAAATACCTGGAGGAAGCTAGGAAAAGCTACTACACGTATCAACTAAAAAGCAGCAAGGGCCTGCAAATGGTACTAAAAGGAATCGAGCCCGACGTAACCGCCAAGGAAGTTATCGATGCTCTCAAGGAAAAAGGGTTTTCTGCAAAGAACGTCAGTAATATTATAAAAAGGAAAAAAGAGCCGCAACCACTCTTCAGGGTCGAGCTGGAGCCAGACAGCAGAGTCTTGAAGTAAAACGAAGTGCACCCCATTTATAACCTGCAATACTTATTTCACCGAAGAATTAACGTGGAAGAGCCACATAAAAGGAACGGCCCAGTGCAATGCACAAATTATCAGGAGTATGGACACACCAGGGCATACTGTTCACTTTGAACAGTCTGTGTAGCTTGTGGAGACTTCCACAATTCGGCTAACTGCCCTGCCAACAAAGAAGACCCCAAAAAGAAAAAATGCGTTAATTGCCAAGGTAACCAAACTACAGGGGCTGTCCGATCTACAAGGGGATGAAGGACCGCATGCGAAAAGTGATAGAAACGCGCCATCAGAATACCCAAAATGCGTACACTCACTCGCGTACGACGAAGGAAGTATTTTCCGGCACGGCGGCAAGATCATCATTTAGTCAACTTAATACCCAGAAGGGATTCTCATACGCCGACGCCCTTCGATCGGGGACGGAAATCCCACTCCAGTCTAATCTAGGAAACGCTCAGCAGATCCAAGTACAGTCGCAAAGCACTCTGGAAGCTATGATGGTCACCATGCAACAAAGTATGATGGAACTCATGTCATTCATGAAAACGACCATGCAAACACTGGTTCAAAGCCAGAACATGGTGATAGAGCTACTTGTAGCTAAGCAGTCCAAATAATCAGATGGCAAATCTACGAATAACAATGTGGAACGTCAATGGCTTTTCACGGCACAACCTTGAAGTAACACAGTTCCTTAATGAAAACCATATCGACATTATGCTACTGGTAGAGACGCACCTCACAAACAAATACAACTTCCAAATAAGAGGCTACACTTTCTACCGCACAGACCATCCAGATAGTAAGGACCACGGCGGAACCGGCATCCTAATCAGGGAACGCATCAAGCACCACTTTCACCAAAGGATTTCAACTAATTACTTGCAAGCCACGTCCATCAAAGTGCAGTCAGGCAACGGAAACATCACCATAGCCGCTGTCTACTGCCCGCCTCGCTTTACAATTTCTGAAGGACAATTCATGGACTTCTACAACTTGCTTGGAGATCGCTTTATAGCTGCAGGGGACTATAATGCCAAACACACGCACTGGGGATCACGCCTTGTGTCTCCCAAAGGAAGGCAATTATACAATGCAATCATAAAACCGAACAACAAATTAGACTATGTTTCCCCTGGCAGCCCCACGTACTGGCCATAAGACCCCAGGAAAGTTCCAGACCTAATAGACTTTGCGGTGACAAAAAACATTCCCCGCAATATAATAAGCGCCAAAGCGCTTTCGGACCTGTCGTCAGACCATTCGCCAGTGCTAATAACTCTTCTTCAAAGCACAAAAACCACAGATCACCCCCTCAGGCTGACGTCGCAGAGAACCAACTGGTTAAAATATAACAAGGGAGAACGCTATAGTCGAGTACCTCGACTATCAGATACCCGTTACTCAGCTAAAGGGACCAAAGGGAAATTGAGATATGCAAGCAGCAAAGCGAGATTGAAATGCGCCACCTACCGGCGGTTTACAGATTTAAGCGTGATGGGCGTTAGAGTGGGCGTGGCAACATATTTTTTTGGATCAATCGATAGGTATTGACGAGACCAATACATAACAAACTTGCGCTGCGTACAAGGCTACGGAATCTAAATAAGAAATCCCAATACTCTATCTTTGATAGTTTCCGAGATATCCGCGTTCATACTAACGATTTTTTGAAGTTTGTGGGCGGTTTGTGGGCGGTTTGTGGGCGTTTAAGTGGGCGTGGCAAATTTTTCGATCAATCGATCAATCGATAGGTATCGATGAGAACAATTCATTTCAGTTTAAATTTTTACTCTAGCATCAAAACTGTAGGAGCCACAGTTTTGGGCGGTTTGTGGGCGTTAGAGTGGGCGTGGCACTCTACTGAAACAAACTTGCGCTGCGTAAGAAGCTCAGGAATCTGCACGCCAAATCTCAATAGCCTAGCTCTTATACTTTCCAAGATCTCAGCGTTCATCCGGACAGACAGACAGACGGACAGACGGACATGGCTAGATCGACTCGGCTAGTGATCCTGATCAAGAATATATATACTTTATGGGGTCGGAAACGCTTCCTTCTGCCTGTTACATACTTTCCGACGAATCTAGTATACCCTTTTACTCTACGATTAACGGGTATAAAAATATACTTCCAAGTAGCAGAATTAAAACTAGACAGAGTGCAAGTTTGCCAGATATTAGGGAAGAACCTATTATTACTGATCAGATAATTTTACGACCTCTATCTGTTAGTATGAGTTCGAGTAACGGGTATAAAAAGTATGTAAGCTCATAATCAAATTAACCCCTCACTTCAACATCGAAGCGGACATCGACTGCTCTACCGATGCTCTTGAAGAAGTATTCGTGGAGGCAGCCACTATCTCAACACCACAAGGCAGGTACGTGCAAACCAACCACTTCAAAACTAATCTGCAAATTGAACGGTTAGTCCTAGAAAAGAGGCGCCTGCGACGTGCCTGGCAAACCAACAGATCGCCGTCATCAAAACAACGTCTTAAGGAAGCCACTCGCACACTAAATCGAGCTCTAAAGCAAGAAATAGAAAATGCACAGCTGCAGTACATTAAAAAACTTTCGCCAACCAGTACAAAACATCCTCTGTGGAGGGCTCACCCAAATCTGAGCTCCCCAATCGAAACGGTCACTCCGATAAGAAACTCATCTGGCATCTGGGTCCGAAGCGACGAAGACAGAGCCGAAACTTTTGCTTTACATCTCAGAAACGTCTTCCATCCGAACCCTGCCACTGGTTCATTTTTCCTACCACAAATCGAATCTGAATCTATTTCCCTACCACCATTGTTTCAGCCAAAGGAGATCGCGAAAGTCATTGGGGAACTGAAACCAAAAAAGGCCCCTGGCGGTGACCAAATAACCCCAAAAAGGTTAATTGAACTTCCAAACTCTGCCATTGAGGTTATTTGTAAGCTCTTCAATGGGATTATAACTCTCGGCTACCATCCGAAAAAATGGAAAAAATCTTTCACCATTATGATACCGAAGCCCGGAAAAGACCACACAATTCCGTCATCCTACAGACCAATTAGTTTATTATCGTGTCTGTCTAAGCTGTTCGAAAAATGCCTTCTAACTCGCATAACACCATATCTAGGAGCACACAATGTTATCCCTGCTCATCAATTTGGATTTCGTCAAAACCATGGAACAATCGAACAAGTTAACAGGATAACATCAGAAATACGCACAGCCTTTGAGCATCGGGAATACTGCAGCGCAATATTCCTCGATGTTTCTCAAGCCTTCGATCGAGTATGGCTAGATGGCCTCATGCACAAAATCAAAACACACTTGCCTGATTATACTCACAAGCTTCTTGAGTCGTATCTATACAACAGGACCTTCGCAGTAAGGTGCAATACAACAACATCCGACGACTACATTATCAAAGCTGGAGTCCCGCAAGGAAGCGCGCTAGGGCCTACTCTGTTCCTCCTATACACAGCGGATAATCCCACGAACGAGCAGCTAACAACATTTACGTTCGCTGACGACACCGCAATTTTAAGTCGCTCGAGGTGCCCAGGCCGAGCCACAACACAGCTAGCAAACCACCTCCTCGTAGTAGAGAGGTGGCTATCTGATTGGCGGATTAAAATAAATGAACAAAAATGTAAGCACATAACGTTTACTCTTAACAGGCAAACATGCCCTCCACTATTATTGAATAATAGATTCCCCAAGTCAACGATGTAACGTATCTCGACGTCCACCTTGACAGACGACTAACCTGGAGAAGACACATCGAACGCAAGAAACTACATCTAAAACTAAAGGCCAGCAGCTTCCACTGGATTCTTAACGCTCGTTCGCCCCTGCGTCTGGACTACAAGGTTTTGCTCTACAACTCCACTCTCAAGCCCATCTGGACATACGGCTCACAGCTATGGGGAAACGCCAGCAGAAGCAACATAGACATTATACAGAGCGTTCAATCGAAAATCCTGCGAACTATCACTGGGGCACCATGGTATATTCGCAACCAAAACATCCACAGGGACCTAAGCATTCCTACCGTAAAGATGAAATAGACAAGCAAAAATCGTCCTAAAATGAAAATCTCTCTGTGCACCCCAATCGCCTCGCAAGAGGCTTGACTTGGGTTTCCAGCCGATCCCGTCTACAACGCAACGACCTGCCAAGCCAGCTATAACTTTCGGGCCCCTTTAGCACAACCGCAGTCATATGACTGTGAGATAGATTAATTAGTCTAAGATTTGATACACTTATGGTTAGTATCCAAAGGGAGAAGATTCAATAAATAAATAGCAAAGCATTTTAAAAAAAATTTAGGGTCAAAAATGGTTGTGACTCACGATTATAGTAACTATATTGAAATCTTGCATACATTTCATCATACTGATTCCTACTAAAATCAACATTCCGATTATCATACGGATATGACTCAGAATTCAAGTGATCTTTGAAGTTTGATAAATTATTTGTGATAAACACCAACCTAAGAATCCAGGAAAGAATCCCGTCCAATCAATTTGGGTTTCGTGAAAAGCATGGAACAATTGAGCAGGTCAACCGGATAACATCAGAAATTCGGAACGCGTTCGAAAAACGAGAGTACTGTCATATTCATAGATGTCTCTCAAGAATTTGATAGAGTTTGGCTAGATGGTCTAATGTACAAGATCAAGACAAAGCTCCCCTACAACACCCACAAGCTCTTGAAGTCTTACCTCTACGACAGAAAATTTGCTGTGAGGTGCAACACTGCTATAACTGACGATTTCACTATTGGAGCTGGAGTTCCCCAAGGTAGCGTGCTTGGGCCAACATTATATGTCCTCTACAGAGCAGACATCCCGACAAGCACACGACTAACAACATCCACGTTTGCTGATGATACAGCTATTCTTAGCCGCTCAAAATTCCCGATGCAAGCAACTGCGCAGCTAGCTCTTCATCTGGTCGATATCGAAAAATGGCAAGCACGTTACGTTCACCCTGAACAGGCAAAGCTGCCCGCCGCTCACGTCAAACAACACTCTACTCCCGCAAGCAAACGAAGTGACATATCTAGGAGTACACCTCGACAGGAGACTCACATGGCGCCGGCACATTGAAGCCAAAATAACACATCTTAAGCAAAAACCCAGCAGCCTGCATTGGCTGATCAGAGCTCGGTCTCCCCTTAGCCTTGAATATAAAGTCCTGCTATATAACTCGGTACTTAAACCTATACGGATTTACGGCTCCCAGTTATGGGGGAATGCCAGCAATAGCAATATTGACATAGTCCAGCGAGCTCAGTCGAAGATCCTGAGAACAATCACCGGGGCACCGTGGTACGATCGCATCGAAAACATACATCGTGACTTTAACATTCTATTAGTCAAAAAAGTGATTGCAGAACAGAAGGAAAAGAACTTTACCGAGCTATCTTTGCACCCTAACCACCTGGCGAGAGGTCTAACAAGGTTGAGCAACCAATCACGTCTCCGTTGCAATGACTTACCCACCCAGCGACCGACTTGAAGGAAGCGCAACTAGAATGCAGTCTTAGTATACTGTTAACTAAATTTTAATGTTAAGACTCGTAAACTTATTGTTAGTCTCGAAATTAAGAGAAGATTCAATAATTAAAAGCAAGGTTAAAAAAAAAAAAGTTCTCCATTTAATGTAAATCCAATTATTGCAAATCTTGGTTGTTCGCGGTTAGCCGACAATTTCACATTCCAGCTGTGTTGACTGCCATACCCAAATTTGGGGTTAACATATGAATCCTAACTCCGGAATGCGATTGGTAGGATCGTACATCTTAGTTTTTGCAAAATCGCTCGGAGTTACTTGGGGAATTTTCCAGGTTATATTCGTCATTTCCAGTTTAAAAGCTTGTTCATATCTGGTTTGTTCAAACAAAACTTTTTATAATCCTTAGCAAATCACAAAAAAATTTAATGCTACAGAAAAGTTGAAGTGGGGTCCCGTAGAAATTTCGTCTCCACTAATCTAACCAGAACTTAATAGATTTGGACTTTAAAGATTATCCAAAAACATACAATTTTTAAGGGTGGTAGTCATACCGACATGGACTTGACACGTTGGACACGTTATATTTAGTTGTTACCTAGCAGTATTTCGATGGTAACAATCTGTTTAGTCTTGGTTTTGGAAGGTTACTATCTGTATAGTACCTGAAAAGTACAGGGTTTTGGATGGTTACTATCTGTATAGTATCTGTAAAGTACTTGGTTTTAGATGGTAACTAACTGTTAACCAGTGCTATGAGTTGTTATAGTCTCTTATTAAGAATGATCAAATCATACAAGTTAATTTTTCTCAGATGTGATAGCCATTCCGTCCCAGAATAATTAACTATCAAAATGAGAAGGTACTCTTTTTTCCGCAAATGATCCCTACCCCGATCATAAACGTCACTTACGAAAAACCAACCTGCTATAAAAGTCACACCCCCAAGACCAATGGCGCAGGACGACTGATAAGATTATACATCTCAAGACCATTGATAAGGGCTGAAACTACGACCGTGCAACAACTCGCAAGTAGCCGACGTACCTCATTGAATAAAATACTTTCCCTTCTTTTATACCTTTAGTGGGCTGGTACCTGGACGCGGGCTGGTACCAGGGCACTATAGGCTGGCTGAGCACTTTTTATGGCCAAAATTAATAACTTCAAGCAAAACCAAATAATTGAGTTCACTTTTTTTATAAGGGTTTATAATTAGCAAATTAACAGAAAAAAGGCGTGGCACCGCCCCTTTTTGGAAGAAATTTCCTGTTATATTATTAAAAATAATATAAAACAAGGAAGAACGCTATAGTCGAGCGTTAAAGTGGGCGTGGCAAACTTTTTTTGAGTCAATTGATAGGTATTGATGAGAACAATACATTTCAGTTAAAATTTTTATTCTAGCTCTCATAGTTTCCGAGATCTCAGCGTTCATCCGGACAGACAGACGGACAGACGGACATGGCTAGATCGACTCGGCTGGTGATCCTGATCAAGAATATATATACTTTATGGGGTCGGAAACGCTTCCTTCTGCATACATACATTACATACTTTCCGACGAATCTAGTATACCCTTTTACTCTACGAGTAACGGGTATAAAAACCTTGGATCTACTCTCCTAAACCCCTTTATCGACGATCTTTCCGAAATATCGGAGATTAATCATAAAAACATAAGTGCTTTTATGAAATCTTCCGGGTGGAATACATGCTGAACAGCCTAACACAGCTTGAAACATATAAGATATGGGACCCCAGAGAAGGGAAAACGAGATCATGCGTTATCACAATGGACCCATAGAGGTCTAAGTGTGTCGGACTATGGTCCGACAGCCGCCCTAACCTGTTACTAACCTACAGCTAGGTTAATTACAGTCAGAAACATATTTTGTAGGATCATTAAATATTTTTTTATTTGTTTTATTATTGTAAAAATATTTATATATATATATTTATTTATGTTTATATATTTGTATATAATAAATTTTCTGACTCCACCCTCTGTAAGAAATATATAAGGTGTTACCCTTCGTTCCAAACGCAGATTTTCGCTTTGTTCCCATAGATAGATGTAAAATCACAATTTAATGTTTCTCAGATGTTTGATTATTTTTAAGGCATTCATTTGTTTCACCCCACATTAACATTATAACATGTTTCGAAGGCATCATTGCCTAACATAGGAGCGTCTTTTAATATAATTTCTAATTCAAGTTTATGATAGAGGTGTTGGGACCTGGTAATATCTGTTTCTAGTTGCCAACTATTTTTCTAGTTCAAGTTTTCTGATTCTATTCTATTTGTACACTATTTGTATGAGTTAGGCATCATTGTCTAAGATTTGGAATAAGCTTAATCAACTCTTTCATTACAATACTCATCTGGTTTGATTGACTTTGATTACTAGCTGTTATTAACTGTTATGAGCTTTTATTAGATGGTTAGTATCTGTTTAGTAGATGTCTACTAGTTGTTTACTAGTTGTTATTAGCTGTTTAATATAGTAGATGTATACAATTTGTTTACTAGATCTTATAAGCTGGTTACTAGCAGTTTAGTATCTGTTTAATTGATGTTTACTCATTGTTATTAGCTGGTTTCTAGCTGTTATTAACTTCTACGAGCTGTTATAGTCTTTTGTCCTTTATCATCTTTTATCATCCACTTAAACTAGTATATTGTAAAAATAAAACATTTCCTTCTTTCCAACTCTTTAGTCTTATGTAGGTATCGATTGCTTTTAGGGTTTTATAATAAATTTATCCTTAACTACGATAGCTAGCCTTACATCCCATAACTATAGATATTGGCTACAATAAAACGTCTAAAAAGACACAAAGAAATAAATGTCAAAAAACGATTTGAAACTAATTATAATTGGGAAAGTAATTGAAATCGCTTCAGGGAAATACAGAAAAACAAAAACACCTTGATTGTACCATTTTCTACCACCATAACAAATGTGTGTACCCACACCTAAATGACCAATTGTGTCTTTTGTCAAAAATGTCTGTGACTTTCACTTATAAATTTGTCACCGATAATTTAAGTCCCATTAAGCAAACCACCAATTGCTAACCGTACCATAATCCTCGAGTCAAGTTGGTTTCCTACAATACAAAAGGATTGCTAAAATACCTCGACGCAGGCGCAAAGGTCAAGGTAATGGGAAACAATGGAATATTATCCCTTCATAAAAAAGTAATCAATAAAATTATTGGGGAAGTATTTTTTTATTTGCGAACATTTAGAACTGTTACCAACAATACAAATAGTGATGTTACAGAGGATTGCTAAAATGTCTTGACCGGCACAAGCTGAAGGTAATGGAAAAATTTATGGAATATTATCCCTTGACAAAAAAATGTATTCTATTTATATAATAAAAACATACATATTAGTTCAATTCTTCTATTTTCCATCAAAAAAGGATAAAACTAATTGTTTGATGGTCTCTAACTAATTGAGTAATGAGTTTTCACGTGCCTATTTAATTTTATTATTAGTTTTCTCTCATAAAGTAAATGGATTAAAATTGATCTTTTGGATCACTCTAATTCCCCACCGGTGAAATATATGTTGCGCATATTTAATAATGATGGTTTGCTAACTCTGCCCCTCCTCCGCAACATAGATGGGTACTTGTAATTCATATTAAAGATATTTTCATCATTCTCTGACTAATATCCTTTTATCAATAATGTAAACAGGTTTAGAAATGTATTGCATGCTTCAACCCCTAGTCACACCCACCACAGTAACAGATTTTATTTTTCAAATGGCTGTCCCAGCTACCTACAATGTACATTCATTATGATTTTCCCTTTTCTCTTCTTAATGGCATCCTCTAATTTCTTGTTGTTATATTTCTGATCTTTCACTAACAGTAGGTTATTAAACTTTTACCATTTAATGGGATTATTGATCACCCGAAATCTCAGATAGTAACTCATAACATGTAGCTAGCAGAATATAGTCAAAGATATCACACTCTAAAAAGACAAGATTTACCTACACTTTAATTTACCATCTACAATCCCAAGAGAACCGTTTAGTAATTACAGTTTAGTTTTCTAATTTAATGATTTCATGTTTTCACAGATTCCCGCCGGTGAATTCCAATTTTAGACAAGGATAGCCGCCAACTCTATCCCATTCAGACACATTTACTTATAATATCAAAACTGGCTTACGACGTCATAGACTTGACTTTCAAGGTAATGTACAATATATTACGTCTCTTTCCTTCTAAAAATTATATAAAAATTAAAAAAGGGGTTTTGGAGTTAATTTTATTCTTATAATTAAATTAGGAAAAATCATTAAGCCAACAGAGAGAAATATATTATCATTTTGTTTTTTGTATATATCCCAAAAATAATGCATAATTCTTATTTTCAACATTATTTATTTCAAAACATTATTCAACTATCGCATTCAAATGATTACCAGACTAAAAGGATCTACTATTTCGATAGTAATGAACTTTTGTTATACTAGAATGCGTCTATTTATTTATATTTTATATGATATTTGTTGATAATAGTGATTAAATAACGATTATAAATGTCATTTCCAAATCATTTCAAATCAACTCCATACCCCCTCAAACCAATATGAATATTAACTCAAACCGAAAACAGAATCAGGGTTTAAGTACAAGTAAAACTTCAAAACTTCTTGTAAAGCCTTTTATTATCAACATATCAAGCGTTCTGGGATTAAAATCAATAAATGAAAATTAGAATTTTCTAGTTCAATATATTTTAATACTATCTTAAGAAGTAAAGGGGTGTTTGTTTACTTTTTATATATTTTATTTATATATTATTTGTATGTCATTGTTTTTTTTTTTTTTCTGCCAAGTTACTTAATTTTACTTAGAAAGAAAATCGACGAAATGCGCCCTCTCCCGGGGAGAGTGGCTCCTCCGTCTCTCTGTCAGCCGCCTGAGGTCTCCGTTCCTCGATCGGGAATAAGGCCAGACCTGGGCGGAATAGGCCCTGCTACACGGTGGCATACCAGTCCCTCATTCTCTGGTGGGTCGCCATCCATGCTTCGTAATTAAGCATGTTTTGCTCATGGCGAACCCCCCGGAGTTGGAACGCAGTGGTCCCCAGCGCGTCTATTAGAGGAAGTTCTTCCCAATATTGTCGCTCTGTTTCATCCTGCAGCGCTTCTGCCTGTTGGCGTGCCCATTTTCCGGTCGGGTAGGACTCTTCTTTCGCGCCCCATTCGCGCCTTTGCTCGCTCAGGCGAGCGCGCATTTAAGCGATGTCGCGAGGGAATTCGTGAGCGCTCATCAATCTGCTTGGTGTCTTCTGGTGTTCCGGCTGGGTTATCAAGCAGCGAACAGCTCTTTGAATAATGTTAGTACTGGCGAGAAATCTTCCAAGGATTTTTTATCGTTTGTGTTTACTTTTGAACCTTCGCTGTAGTCTTTTTGGCAACCATTTGTAACCTCACTATTTGTATTGTTGGTAGCAGTTATTACTTTGGGTGTATGGTTCGCAAATAAAAACAAGGAAGAACGCTAGTCGAGTACCTCGACTATCAGATACCCGTTACTCAGCTAAAGGGACCAAAGGGAAATGGAGATATGTAAGCAGCAAAGCGAGATGGAAATGCGCCACCTACCGGCGGTAGACAGATTTAAGCGTTATGGGCGTTGAGTGGGCGTGGCAAATTTTTTAGATCAATCGATAGGTATTGACGAGGCCAATAAATTTCAGATAAAATTTTGTATCTAGCATGAAAATTGTGGGTGACACAGGTTTGGGCGGTTTGTAGAGTGGGCGTGGCATATTCGCGTAACAAATTTGCGCTGCGTACAAGGCTACGGAATCTAAATCTGACATCCCAATTCTCTATCTTCGATAGTTTCCGAGATATCCACGTTCATACTTGCGATTTTTGAAGTTTGTGGGCGGCTTGTAAGCGTTAAAGTGGGCGTGGGTCAATCGATAAGTATTGTTGAGAATAATACATTTCCGTACAAATTTGTATTCTAGCATCAAAACTGTAGGAGCCACAGTTTTGTGCGGCTTGTGGGCGTTAGAGTGGGCTTGGCACTCTGCTGAAACAAACTTGCGCTGCTCAGGAATCTCAGGAATCTGCATGCCTAGTCCCAGTATTGTAGCTCCTAGTAGCTCATGGTTTCCGAGATCTCAGCGTTCATACGGACAGACGGACAGACGGTCAGACGGCCATTGCTAGATCGACTCGGCTAGTGATCTTGATCAAGAATATATATAATTTATGGGGTCGGAAACGCTTCCTACTGCCTGCTACATATTTTCCGACGAATCTAGTATACTCTTTTAGTCTACGAGTAACGGGTATAAATACTTTCACAATTATATTTTTTATGAGTTTTTTTTATGAACGGATAATATTCCATGAATTTTTTTCCATTACCTGGACTTTTTCGCCTGCGGCGATACATTTTAGCTATCCTTTGTAACAATACTTTTTGTATTGTTGGTAACAATTATAATTAATTAATTAATTATAAGCGTCGAGGCATTTTAGCGATCCTTTACACCTCCACGTTTTGTATTGTAGGCAACCAACTTGACTGTGGGATTATGGTACGGTTAGCAAGGGGTGCTTAATGAAACTTAAATTGTCGGGGACAAATTTATAACTGAAAGTCAAAGACCCTTTGGACAAAAAATACAATTGGTCATTTAGGTGTGGGTACATACATTTGTTATGGTAAAATAAAATGGGATAATCACAGTGTATTTTTGACTGTATTACGCCGGAGCGATTTCAATTACTTTCCCAGTTATAGGTAGTTTCAAATCGTTTATTGACATTTAGATTTTTGTTTCTTTCTTCACGTTTTATTGTAGCTAATAACTATAGTTATGGGATGAAGGGCTAGCTATCGTAGGAAAGGATTTAATATAGGACTCTAAAAAAATAGATACCTACATAAATGAAGGAATAGGAAAGAAGGAAATGTTTCTACAATATGATATTATTAAAGGTTCTTAATATTTGTTAACATGAATCGAAATTGTGTATCGAAACAGCTTTTAAACAGCTTTTAGAAAGCTCGTGAACAAGAAATGGGATTCCTTTGATTTCTTAAATAGTTTTACAATCACAGGATACTTCTTTCCCCAACACAATCGGACATGTTCCTCTAAGATATCAATCTTCAGATATCTGGTTGTGTGAACTTTCTCACGTACAAAGCAAGCACATTGAAAATCAGAGTGTACGTTTTTACTTCACATCTAAAGTCGTCTAGTGGTCAAAAAATTGTTGATCATCCTTAACAAAAGACTATAACAGCTCGTAGAAGTTAATAACAGCTAGAAAGCAGCTAAGAACAATTAGTAAACATCAAGTAAACAGATACTAAACAGCTAGTTTCGGCCAAAGAGATAGTGGGATGGCTCGGAGGGCGCCGAGCTGAAGTCTACCGAAGGGATCGCAGGTTCCGGATAGCAAGCGCCCTGGTTCTCCAGGGTAGCAACGAATAAGCGTGGAAAATGGACACGGCCCGGCTACCGCCAAGCCCCCAACATTAAGCGTTAATAAGTAGCCCCGGACAGTCAGCGGGTATCTGCGCCGTAGCAGTACCGACGTCGCGCTTGTGCTGCCGCCTCCGACAAATAGCTCACACTTACCCCCTTTCCACACGTTTAAAGCCTACCTCTTCCCTACCCACACAATACTCATCTCACCCCGGGCTGGTTTAAGGTGTCACTCGTAAGGTGCCGAAGTGTCAATCTGGCTGGGAGCCCAAGTCAACAAATAACTTAGTCTTAAACGGTGAGCTCAGGCAAGTGGCGACCGCCTGTTCTAAGTCAGCCTTACCCGGGTTCAGCGGATATCTGCCCGAGTGAACCTGTCCCTTCTCCGCAGCTCGTGGGATTAAGTATACAGAATTTTAAAAACAAGAAAGACGACAACAAAAAGAAAGCATTTCGTATCCTCAAACGGCTGGCCACCAACTCCATAAGTGAAGATCAAACGTCGAAATTGGATTACCTTAAAATCCAAGCAGACATAGCCTGGGCAAAGGCGGTAATCCCATACTTCGACATCGCTATGACCACCAGCATCAGCAAAAAGCGAGAGAGGTCGATGGAAGCAGCGCAACCAGCGACCAAGAAGGCCAAGACAACCAACCGCGGCACATGGTCGAGATCCTTTGCGGAAGTGGTAAAGGATCGGAAGATCATTGGCGTCATCGACCAGAACGATGAAGGCGGAAGGATCCCTAGGAACCAATGGGGTCTGGTTAGACGGGCCCTTGCGTCAGTGGCCTTAAAAGTGCTAGACGAGAACCCACCCGGGCAACGTTAAGTTGATCGCCTGTGAGGACGAGAGATCGGCAGCACTTTACAAGGCTGCCATCAACAAGTCGGCGAGGTCTACCCCGGGGCCAAGCTGGCAGTTTGCAAGGCTGCAGGCACCCCGTCTCGACCGAGAGCGAGGGTGTGGCTGCCGTCCGAACCCTCGGAGCCAGGGGCTATCCTCAGCCTGCTAACCAGGTTCAACCCGAAGCTTCCGACAGATAATTGGAAGGTGGTTAAGGTGGAGAAAGCCGAGCGCGTCACTATGAACGTGGTAATCCTCCTGAACCAGGCCTGCTTGGATCCCCCCGCAGCGCAACAGAACCGGTTGAATTACAAACTAGCGGCAGACAACCTGGCTGCCTGTGCGTCGTATGAACCCCCGAGCGACGACGAAATGGAGCACGAGGAGGCCACCCATACAGGGTACGTGTCAACTGACTCAGAGCTAACAGAAAGCCTGAAGCAGCTGTGGGCTCAGGACACGACCCGACCAGGGCGCAATATTCTCCAAGACATAGCGGAGGAAGCGGAGGGTACCCAGCCCGACCACGGTCCTAAAGATGGTGCAGTTCCTGCAGATTAATCTGCGCCATAGCAAGGCAGCATCCGCTGCCCTCCTCTTCCGCCTGGCAACATGCAACATAGACGTAGTCCTCATTCAAGAGCCATGGATTGTTGGTAACAACATCTGTGGCTTATCAACCCCCCTATACAAGCTTTTTTTACACCAAGGCTAAGGGTAAAGCCAGAACCTGCCTTCTTACAAGGACACACTTTAACGCTAATGGACGGAAAGCGTTCCATTACAAACCCCATGAGGAATATAGTCGACGACATTGACTATCTCCAGAGGGAAGTCCTGTCGGCTGTGCAATGCATAATCGAAGAACAGGAAAATTCTAAGGAGACAACTAAAAAAGCCTGCGCAGAAGTGCTCGCGAGCGGCAACAGCAAGCGACCGGCAAGTGATGCCAGCCAAGGTGGAAATAAGGGGAAACATGCTGGGACAGTGAGCACCAGCAAGTCCCAAAAACCTGGGAAGAAGCCAGAGGAGTGGACACACGTGAAGCAGAAGGTTAGGAAGCCCAAGGTGCGACCGCCGGGGAACAACGCGATAGTCATCGCAACCTCCACTGGAGGGTCCAAAGCCGATATCCTTTAAAAGGTAAAAGCTGGACCGCAGCTTAAGGAGCTAGGACAAGCAGTACAGGCTGCTAGGCGCACAGCTAAGGGGGAACTCCTAATCCTTCTAAATAAGGTCTCTGACCTTAAAACTGCAGAGCTTCAGACCACAATGAAGGCTGTCCTGAGCAACATTGTTGACGTCAGAGCGCTGAATGAGACAATGCTGATCGAGGCAAAAGACATCGACGAGACCACCGGACATTCTATGTGCGGTTCAATCCCAGTTCGATGTGAAACTGCCAGAATCCGCGGTGGTAAGAGTAAGGGCGGCATACGGAGGCACCCAAACCGCCACACTAAGAGTCATGTCCGACATAGGGAGACGACTCATTGAGAAGGGTAAAATTAGGCTAGGATGGACCTGGTGTAGAGTCCGCCCAAAGATAACACCTAAAAGGTGTTTTAAGTGTATGGAGTTTAACCATATAGCAGGAAGTTGCAGGATCCAGGAGGACTGCTCAAAATGCTGCTACAACTGTGGCGCACAGAAGCACCAAGCCAAAGGCTGCAAAGCAAAGGCCTGCTCCATGCTATGCAAGCGCAAAAAGGAGAAAGATTGCTAACACCTTAAAATGAATGTGAGATGCCCATACTTCAGGAGGTCTATGCAAGGGCTTAGGGGTAAATAAAGTTCCTTCAAATAAAACTAAACCATTGCGAGGTTGCCCAATCGATGATGAAGCGAAATGTCATCGAGAAAAACGAAGACATGGCACTCATAAGCGAGCAATACAGGAATATATAATAGCAAAAAATCGGCAATATGGAGCTGCGGAAATCCAAGGCGACAGATTAGCAGAAAAAATGCGGAAATTGCTTCGCTAGGGCCCATATGAATGTTACAGCTTTCTATAGCTGTTACCTGCCGCCAAGCCTTAGCCTTCCCCAGGCAATATCTGCGCTCGAAGATATTGCAGAAGACCCCCGGGAAAATTACCCTGCCGCAATTGCCGGGGACTTTAATGCCCGGGCTACGGAGTGGGGTTCCCCCCGAACCCACGCGAGGGGAAAGGCGCTACTTGAGAGCTTCGGCGCACTTGACCTAGTGCTGCTGAACTCTGGAACAAAACCGACTTTTTTAAGAGCCGGCACCAGTTCTACCCTACACGGGTAGTGACCATACAGCAATCATCTGCACGATAAAATCTAGAAATGGACGAGTTCCTAAGACCGTGCCAGGGTACAAAATAGAAACTCTATTGTTGTTCGAGGACCTCTCCACAAGCGGCTGAGCTGAAGAAAGGGCAAACCACATCGCAGAATACACCAAGGTAGCCTGTGATGCATATATGCAGAGAAAGGGGAAAATCCCATCAAGAAGGAGACCTGCATTCTGGTGGAACCAATCTATTGCGGAAGCCAGGAAAGACTGCCACAGGCAGCTCCAACGCTCAAGAGGAAGGCCCGAATTTGAGGCACTTCATATACATTTCAGGGAAAGAAGACGAGCCCTGGAAAAAAACTACAAAAGAGAGCAAACGCAGGTGCTTTAACAATTTATGCGAAGAAATAGACTCCAACCCATGGGGCTTCGCATATAAAGTCGTCACAAAACGGCTGCGGGCATTTAGTAGGCCACCACCGACATGCCCAGTTAGCCTTAAGAGGATAGTGGAAACACTCTTCCCAGAGCAAGAGAGTATGGCGCGAACTACACAGATCGTGAACACGGTGAGCATAAAGCTCAGGTCCTCCGGGTATTGAAGACAATACTGGACGACTAGGCACCGAAACCAGATGGAATCTCGAATAAAGTTCTTAAAATTGCCGTAAGAGCAAATACAAAAGAGTATGTTGACATGTATAACGCATGCCTAACAGAAGGTGTGTTATTCTCGAAAGAATAATCCACTCCCGGCTAGAAGGTGCCCTTATCGAGACCACCGGCCTCTCAAAAATGCAGTATGGTTTTCGGAAGGGGCTGCCTACCATCGACGCAGTCGGTAAACTGTGCGAAATCGCCATCGAGGGGAAAAGGTGGTTGTACGGCACTAAGCAGTACTGCATAGCGGCAACGTTGGATGGTCCCACTCACTAAATGCACTGAGCAACCTAAATGTACAAGTGTATAAACAGAGAGTAATAGTGAGCTAATTCGAAGGCCGCCTGCTCCAGTACGAAACTGATTCCGGGCAATCGACCCACAGGGTCAGCGGGGGAGTCCCCCAAGGATCAGACCTAGGCCCTTTGTTGTGAAATTTCATTTACGATCGGATCCTTAGGATCACGATGACCGAAGGGGCACGACTCATTGGCTTCACGGATGACGTGGCCATAGTAGTTACGGCAAAGGAACTCCCAGATGCGGAAAGAATCTGCAACAAAGCAGGGAAACGAGCAAGCGCATGGCTCGACTCCAAGGGACTCGCCTTGGCATCGCACAAGACTGAAGACTGAAAGTGGAGGCTGAGAGTGCTACTATCAAAATTGGAGGAGCCACAATTACATCTCGCCCAAGCCTAAACTACTTTGGTGTCATGATCGACTACCGGCTTTCTTTCAAAGAACGTCTAGCGTACGCTTGTGGCAAGGCAAGTAGGACCGCGGCTGCAATTTTGCGAATTATGGCGAACACTCGGGGACCGAGGCAACCAGAACATAGATTACTGGTTAGCGTTATCACATCGACCCTCTGACTGAACTGCGCATTGAGCGGCCCATAGTGGGACTCATACACACCATGCTCACCAGCAGAGTAGTGTACTCCACTATGGGATCAGCCCACTGTCACCTCTTCTATAGTGGTCAAAAAACTACTATTACTTCTAGAAGAGGCGGGCACTGAAGTGGTACCCTACGCGGATGACGTGGTTATCCTACTGCAGGGTAAATTCCCGCAAACTTTTTGCAATCTAATGGAGACAGCCCTATCCACTGGGAGTTAACCCAGAAAAGACCGAACTAGTTATTTTTACAAGGAAGTATAAGATACCAAATCTAACTCTCCCAAAACTACAACAAACGCGCCATTCTTGACAAAAAGCTCCACTGGACAAACAACATCCTAGATCGCTCAAGCAAAGCGGCCATAGCTCTCTTCGCTTGTAAAAAAGCCATAGGGAGGAAGTGGGGCTTCTCCCCCAAGATAGTTCACTGGCTATACTCTGCAATAGTCAGGCCCATTCTCCTCTACGGAAACATCGTTTGGTGGCCTTCCCTAGAAAATAATTGTAACCTCAGGATCCTTCACAAGATCCAAGGAAGCGCAGAACCCTGCATCAGTGGGGCGCTCCGCCCCACCGCCACTGTAGCACTAAACACAATTCTCGACCTCCAATCCCTGGACCTACTGGAAAAATGCTGGGCATCTGCAAAAGCGCTGAGGCTTCGCGAAGCAGCGGCATGGACAACAGGCTCTACTGGTCACTCAAGTATCCTAACAAACCAGATATCCATACCACATAGTACAGACTACGTTCCACCCATAGTCAACTTCGAAAGAAGACTGGGACAACCTCCCACACCAATTCGAAAACGCCGTCAACATATACACAGACGGCTCCAAGCTTAACTCCCAAACAGTGGGGGAGTCTTCTCTCCTGAACTAGTCATAAAAGACGCATTCCGCCTACCAGACCACTGTAGTGTTTTCCAGGCGGAAGTCATGGCAATTCAGGAAGCCATGTCCAGCCTCGACACATCAGAACATTACGACATAGACATCTTCATCTTTTCGGATAGACAAGCAGCCCTCAGGGCCCTCGACTAATACGCAACAAACTCAAAAACTATCTCTGAATGCCGCAAATCTCTTATCGAGATGGCCACTGATCTGAGAATCAACCTCATCTGGGTGCCTGGACACCGAAATGTTAAGGGCAACTGCATAGCAGACGAGCTAGCAAGACAAGGGACAACCGCCGACATCCTTCGCGATAAGGACACGGTGGGTATGTCCATGGCTATCTGCAAGTTCCATCTCAGGCAAAGACTGTACACCCTCTCCAACAACCGTTGGAACTCAATCTCAACATGCCACAATTCTAGACTCACGTGGCCAAATTACAACTCGAAAAGAACTTAAACTCTTCTACAATGGGACTCAGTAACCATGACTTCTGCCGCAGCTGCAAACAGATACACGAAGAGCATAACCTAAAGCGTTTTCAAACCCTAGGAAGCTTCACACTTCCGAACCTTGCGGCCATTCAAGGCGTAAACATTCAAAAACTCTTATGTTTCCTAAGAAGAACAAACTACTTCGCGAAAACAAAAACCTCAGGAGCTAGGAAAAAGGATCTACACAGAGATCACGTGGTATCACAAGGGGCCCAGTGTGACATAAGTGTGGGAATTAGTATCTAATCTCCAACCACTCCTACTTAACCTAAACAGCTAGTAACCAGCTAATAACATCTAGTAAACAACTTGTATACATCTACTAAACATATAGTAAGCAGCTAATAACGACTAGTAAACAACTAGTAGACATCTGCAAAACAGATACTAACCATCTAATAACAGCTCATAACAGTTAATAACAGCTATTAATCAATGTCCAAGCAGCTCAATCTCCATCATGAATCATGAATACCAGATGAGTATTGTAACTAAAGAGTTTATTAAACTATTTCAAAATCTTAGACAATAATGCCTTACGCATACAAATAGTGTACAAATAGAATATAACTAGAAAACTTGATCTAGAAAAATACTTGGCAACTAGAAACAGATATTACCAAGTATATATATTACTTGAATCAGAAAATAAATTAAAAGTCGCTCCTATGTTAGGCAATGATGCTTTCGAAACATATTATAATGTTAATGTGGGATGGAACAAATGAATGCTTTAATAATAATCCAACATCTGAGAAACATTAAATTGTGAGAATTATTTTGCATTTATCTATGGGGACCAGGCGAAAAACGAAGGGTAACCCCCGATATATTTCTTACAGAGGGTGGAGTTAGAAAATTAATTATATAAAAATATATAATATATGTATTTAATTATGAATTTAATGAAATATGTTTACAATAATAAAATGAATAAAAAAATATTAAATGATCGTATAAAATATATTTCTAACAGTAATTAAAACTACAGGTAGAAAAGAAGGGAAAGTATTTTATTCAATGAGGTACGTCGGCTACTTGCGAGTTGTTGCACGGTCGTAATTTCATCGCTTATCAATGGTCTTGAGATGTATGATCTTATCAGTCTCCCTTCGCCTTGGGTCTTGGGCATGTGACTTTCACGGCAGTTTGGATTTTCGTAAGTGAGGTTTATGATCAGGGTAGGTCTTGTGTGCGTCCCTATTATTGGTTGCATGTTTACGTATCATTTGCGGAAAAAAGTACCTTCTCATTTTGATAGTTAATGATTTTGGGACGGAATGGCTCACACATCTGAGAAACATTAACTTGTGTGACTTGATCATTCTTAATAAGAGACTATAAAAACTCATAACACTTGTTAATAGTTGGTTACCATCTAAAACCAAGTATTTTACAGATACTATAAAGATAGTAACCATCTAAAACCATGTACTTTACAGGTACTATAAAAAGTAAGTAGTGTAATCCCACCAATCGCATTCCGGAGTTGGGGCTCATATGCTAACCCCAATTTCGGGACGCCAAGTCACGAAAATATGCAAATTGCCGGAACGAAGCCAGAAAATAATTTCATTATATAGTTAAACATGTTCGCATGACCAAAATAAATGAAACTTCTGACATTTTATTTCGAGTCAAAGAATGAAAACTATTTCATTGACTGAGATATGTCGGCTACTTGCGAGTTGTTGCGCGGTCGTGATTTCAACCCCTATTATTGGACGTGTTAGAGCTAGCAGTCAGCCGTGAGGTCATTGGCGTGAGGCCATGATCTTGTCAATGAGCGTCCGCCTTCAGGCTTGTGCATGTGTCCCTTTTATTGCGGTCAGGTAATGGGCAGGTTCGCATGTTAGGGTACCTCTTGTTTGAATCCCTTTTATGACATGTTTATGACCCATTTGTGGAAAGGAAAGAATCTTAGACAAATTACCAGCTAAACGTTCTGGGGCGGGAACAATATCTTATGTTTAAAAATATTCAACACCTGAGAATCATTAACTTGTGTGATTTATTTTATTGGGGTTTTTTTGATATCTAAATTATTTTTACATTATAGGCAATGGTCCATTAATATGCGAATTGTCACAGTACCCATCTTTTCATACTACTGTGATCCAACCCTGGTTCCTAAATCCACAATATGGGCAGCCCAACCCTCAGATCACTGTATTTGGATGGATTGTGTCTGGAGCCTGCCGTCAGTCCTTAAGTCTTGCTTCGATGACTTTCTCTCGCACAGGGGGGAAGAATGTCCGCACCTAGCAACAGTTTTTTCAGATGTACTCTCATCTCGCTCTCGGTCTTTTCTCAGTCGCTCTTCACACACTTTTTTTGATAACTGTAAGTAAGAGTACATTAAAGAGTTAACGAGTGCACAAGCACTGTAATAAAGTGAAATTGAAGTTTTTTTATAAAGTGAAACGAAGCCGAACTCGTCATTTTGTTTCTTAATATGACCCGAAAATTAGCCTTCTTCATTACAGCTTTTACCTAGATCTTTGGAAGAGAGCTACAAAATTGGTAGGGGAGAGTATAAAAAAATAAATAAAGGAATCGACGCCAGTCGACGTCTGTTGACCCGATCTGTGTCCGTTTTAACCACCCGCAATGTAAATTTCCATACACATTTAACTGGGCATATCCTAGACTGTAGGCATATGGCAAGAAGCTATATTCCCACCTATATTCCTAAGAGTAGAAGTTAATATGTCAAAAAACACTGAAGTTATAAATTTTTAAATATTTTTATACCTTGCAGAGGGTATTGATTTCAGTCAGAAGTTTGACAGTATACATATTCTTGATCAGCATCACTAGACGAGTCGATCTAGCCATGTCCGTCTGTCCGTCCGTTTCTACGCAATCTAGTCACTCAGTTTTAAAGCTATCGGGCTGAAACTTTCCCGAAAAGGCTTCTTTTTTTTGCAGGTAGTATTTAAGTCGGATCCAGCCGGATCGGACAACTCTATTTTATAGCTCCGATAGAATAATCGGGGAAAAAAATTTAAAAAAATATAATATCATTGGTGTTTTTTTAAAATATAACCTCCTACGCTTTGAAATAACATTTTTTAATTAGTTCTGAAATTCGAATTTAATTTTATCAAAATCGGACGACTATATCATATAGCTGCCATAGGAACGATCGGATGGGTGGGAAAACAATATGAAACAAATGATACCTTCGGTGTTTTTGACATATTATCTTATAGTATTGGGAATATCATTTTTTGTTTTATAAATAATTTCGCGTTAAATTAAATACTTATAACTGCAATGGTATTCAAACTTCGGATTGCCGAAGTTAACTTCCCTTCTTGTTTTTAAATTCCTGTGGAAGCTATAGGATATAGTTTTCCGACTTATACACTAACTGCAATAGAAATAAGACTTCTGGGAAGCCTTAAAGCTTGAAAACTGAGAGACTAGCTCGCGTAGAAAAAGATCAAGAATATATATACTTAATAGGGTCGGAAACGTCTCCTTCCCTGCGCTGCAAACTTCTTACAGAAATCATGACACCCTCTGAAAGGGTATAAAGAATCGGACGACTTTATCATATAGCATCCATAGGAGCGGTCGCATAGTTAATGTTAAAATAGTACAAAGACCGTTATATTTGATTTAGGTAAATATATGCGGCAGTAAAATAAAATGGAAAACTATCTTGAAATTTACGTTATTCTTTTTTAGCCTTCTAAAAATCGGAAAATTCTATGCATACAATGCTGACCTGCAATGGTATAGAAACTTCGGCTTGCCGAAGTTTGCTTCCCTTGGTTTTTTTTAATTAACCTACCCAGTCAAAATAAAGTGTGTATTGCTTAGGACGGAATGACACATTTAATTTCTACCATCAAGGAGTTGAGTGGCGAGCCGTGTGCATTCGAATGAGAGTACTAGTAAAGTATTAATTTTCCCCATAAAGCGCACTTTGTCTTAGTATTATTAATATTTAAAAGGTATTTAAAATATTTTAGTTAGTTATTAGTTAAAGCGACTCTGGCGAGACGAGGACTTAAATTGTCTTATTAATGTTGTGCAAAATGCACCTTACATTTTTTCGAGCTTTTAATAAATTAATAAGATAATATTAAGTGTTAGTGTGTAGAGTACAGCCTCAGGTCTTTTTTACTTTTACAGCATTTTTCACACAGTATTTCTAGATATTGTGTCTAGCGCCAAATTGAATCTACTAGAATCAATTTAATTTATTTTTTGGGAAAAACTTGTTACAATAAATTGAAGCAAAAAATTGAATATGGCATCCCAGACTTGGTCGTAGCTTACAAATATTTGTCAATTAAAAAGCCTGCGCCTCTTTACATTTACCAACTTTCTAAAACTTTTTCGGGCGTTAGCTTCAACATTAGCGGGGGGAACTATATGTGGCTTACAGTGATCTTGAAGAGCTTCCTATTGCCAGTAAAATGAGTCTTTGATAACCTTATTAAAACTTGAGATGGCGGGCTCGTTGGGGAGTGCGTGGGAGATATGCAGGGGCAAACATTGTATACAGCACCACCTAGGGTCAATTCCTTTATTTGCTTACAACTTTCTTAAACTTTTTCGGTCGTTAGCATCTATTGCCAGTAAAATGAGTCTTCGATGACCTGAAATCGGCTTATTAAAACTTGAGATGGCGGGCTCGTTTATCAAATACCCGTTACTCAGCTAAGGGGAGTGCGTGGGAGATATGCAGGAGCGAACATTGTAAACAGCACCACCTAGGGATAATTCCTTTATTTGCTTGTAACTTTTTCTAGGATGGTTCGATATGAATAATTTTTGGCATGAATGTAAATGTTAATAATTAAAGCAAAGTCACATTTTAATTTTTACAAAATCTTTTAAAATGTGGGCGCTATATATGTTTTACCGTTTGTGGGCTTTAGAGTGAGCGTGGAACCCTGCTGAACTAAACTTTCGCTTACTTATCTCGGAAACTTTTAAAGCTAGAAAGTTAAGACTAAGTTTCTTGATTCTAGAGGTTTTTGCACATCGCAAGTATGTTTCAGCAAAGTGCCACGCCCACTTCCACACCCACAAAACTTTGGATATTACTAAGAATTTAAGAAAAGTAATGGCAGTCAGAGTAAGAGTGTTAAAAATTGCAACCCAAATGACGCGGCAAAGCTACATGATTTAACTATCATGACATTTGTACATCTACTTAATGCATATACATGCTGCTTCTCCTTACCGGCCCTATGACTCAATTCATAATCATAATTCTGAAGCTCCAAGGCCCATCTTGCTATCCTCCTGTTAATTTCAATCTTGTTTAAAGTCAGAGCTAATGAGTTACAATTTGTAACAATTTTAAATGTTTTCCCTTCAGATAGACCCGAAATTTAAACCAGATCAAAACTATGGAACTTCGCTTCTGATTTGGTAGACATTTTTTTTCATTTTTATTTTGCAGTAGCCCTGCTTAAAATCCCAAGGCACCGGCATCGCATTGAAACTCAGTTTCAACTTTTTAATCATAAATTGCAAAAACTGGTGACTGTATGAGCATTTCTTTAAACATACAAACAAATTTCAGTTCAGGTTCCTGAAACACCAATAGAGAGAAATCCATAATTCTGGATCTCTAAAGACAATCTTGCTATCCTCGGGTTAAGTTCAATCTTTTTCAGTCTTGAACAGTCTATAACATTTTTAAGTCATTTACCTGCAGATAGTATCGAAATCTGCTCAAAGCATAAATAACTGCAAGTGTCTCAAGCTCAAAACTATGGAACTTCGCTTCTAATTCGGTAGTTTGCTTTAAAGCACTGCACCAATTCCTAGTCCTTTGTAATCATAAATTGCTAAAACGGTTGTATGAGCTTTTCTATTAACATCAATAAACATTTCAGTTAAGATTCCTAAAATACAAATGCTTTATCCTTCTTTAAAAATCGTAAAACGGAATAGCCGATAGAGAGAAAAGGGCATGTTTGCTTACCGAAACCCTGATGTGTAGAAGCGGCTAACACCCCTAGTTAGTGATGGTTGTTTTGTTTTATTTTGGTGAGCATAATAAAGCGCCCCCCAATATATAAACATATATTGTCGAATTATTCAGCGTTTATCGTGATCCTTATTGCAATGATCCTGTTGTACTAGTCGTGAACAAGTGAAAAGTTATGTGCTCTTATTAATCAGTTCGAAGTGATAAGACCGTTTAAGTGAGAGGAGACCTAAAAAGGGCCCAACAACATTGTTCGGAGCAGATCGCCAGCGCCTAGTCATGCGCGCATAGGTGTACGACGGCACCTGCAGCGCTCTCTGCTTATCTTTCGCCTTCTTTCTTATACCACTAAAGCTGTCGCTTATCTATTCAGCAACTACTTTGTAAGGCTGCATATGTCTATATGAAGATCTTGGAGCCAAGTTTTTTATACATTCACAGTCCGTCTGCCGCTCCGAATAAACGCTATACATTTTAATATAACCTATTCGTGCGTTATTAATTATAAATATAAGGGTGGCATATTTGTTGTCTTCCCCATAAACATTTGGTGACCCCGACGTGATAGCAGTTTTTATCGGAGTCTGCAACTCGGTCTCGCGATTGTTTAATATAGTTTAAACAAACGCTTTGTTTCGCTGTCGTTATCGTGCATTCGGTCACAAACATACGAACATACATACATACATATGTGCATATAAAAGTGCACAGCCGGACGTTGGATTTTTTGTACATTTTGCGCTGTGAAAAACACCAAAACTGTGTTGTGCAAATATTTCTTAACAAAGTGAATCGCATTTAATCTTTGTTAATAGCGCATATTACATATATATATGTACATATAGCCATACATACATTCGTTTGCCAGTTACATAATCCGCTGTTGCTAGGCAGGCAATTTATCGACAAGAACAACAACAATCAAGTTAAAGGTTCCGTTGCATCTCGGCGACGCTTGTTAACCTTCACGTTTTCGCGGCAAAGGGTATACGGTGTTTTGTGCCTCTAACGCGGTCGGACATTTTATTTTATTTCATTTTCATTTCATTTTTTTCCTTTCTCGTGATTAAAAAATGTCTGATACAGAAAACTCGGTTCGGGCTCAAAATGAATCCACAAGTGACGTCGACTACTACCGAGTCAAAGCCCAATCTATTTTGCGGCAAATGAGCTCGATGAAATGCTATTTAAACGCTGATGCGGTTAATCAGTTTGACGAAGCTGATTTGCTGGCGCGAATGGAATGGATCAATTCCTTAAACCAGGCATTTGATTCTGCGCAGACATCGTTGGAAAGACTGGATTTTTCAGAGATCTCAAGCGACCATCGGATTGAATTTGCTGAAGTCTTCATGGATGTGAAGGCGAAACTAAACCGAGGCTTGGCGGCTCATCGCAAGTCACAATCGCCGGCTTCAACCGCTGCAAATTCAACATCCATTGACCTCACTAATAATGCGGATCTTTCTTTTCGATCTAGGAAGCCTCGGTTGCCAAATTTGGAAATTGCTCGTTTTCATGGATCCTACTCGGAGTAGCCGGATTTTCTTGCGACTTTCACTACGGTTATCGGAAATGATGATGAGCTAAGCGACATTGAAAAATTACAATATTTGCGTTCGAGTTTGGGCGGCGTGGCTCTGGAAACCATACGCTCGCTCGAACCCTCGAATGCGAATTTTAAAAAGGCTATGAATTTGCTGGTTAATCGATTTGATAATAAAGTTTTACACTTTCAGGCACATGTACAGGCAATATTCGGTTTAAAGGGTGTCGAGAAGGGATCTTCGAAGGGTCTTCGGGAGCTGAGCGATTGCATGAATTCGCATCTGCCAGCAATTCGAACCCTGGCCAATACGCAACAAATTTTGGATGGACTTTTAATTCACATCGTCACTCGGAAACTGGATCAGAGGACGCGGGAAAAATGGGAAGAGGATTTGTCAATCACTGAGCTGTCTACCTGGGATGCTATGGAATCGTTTTTGGAAAAGAGGTGCAGGATGGAAAACTTGGATCAAGCCTTGGTAACTCAAACACCAGGCCAGCAGGTGGGAAAAAACTTGCACAAATATAACCAAAATACACCTATTGCTTCTGCTACTAACTCAAATCATTTGACATGCTTATTTTGCGATGCACGGGATCATTATTTGCCAAAGTGTTCTCGATTTTTAAATTTGAGTCCGAATCTTCGATATAGAGAAGCAAAGAAGTTGCACCTATGCCTCAACTGTTTGCGCAAGGGGCATAGTTTGCAGCAATGCAAGTCGACTCACTGCAAGTATTGTCGCATGAAGCACCATTCATTATTACACATGAACCATGACCCATCCGCAACATCAACCTCATTTTCATCTCCATCATGCGATCCATCCTCGAGCTCTCAGCCATTACCATCTACTTCATCAGCATTAGTATCATGTTCGCATACATCATCGCATCCTGATCATCATATACCAAGCCCTCCACCCAAAAAATTAAATATTTTGCCGATCGACTACGTGTTGCTTCCAACTGCTATTATCTACGTTAGAAATAGAATGGGAGCATTCATGCCTTGCCGAGCAATTTAAGATTCGGCCTCCCAGCTAAACTTCATAACCTCTCGCTTAGCTAGCCAACTAAACTTGAATCAAAGAAGATCGCAAACGTCGATTTCTGGGATAGGAGAATCTTCCATGATCTCTGATAAGACTGTCGATATTCTTGTGCAATCACGGGATGCAAGCTATCGTGCGGCATTCACAGCGGTTGTGACTCACAGTATTACTGATTATCAACCCCATTTCAATATAAATGCAACATCGTGGAGGATACCGCAAAACATTTCACTGGCTGACCCTAATTTCAATCAATCACAACGAATTGACCTTTTACTCGGCGCTGGGTTGTTTTTCGAAATAATTTCTATGGGACAAATTCGTTTGGATAGGGCTTTGCCAACTCTTCAGAACACCAAGCTTGGTTGGATAGTCTCTGGAGGGTTATCATCGAACATGCCAACTCATAAATCGGTTTTACAAGCCAGCATCAAGGACCCAGCTGATCATTCCGATGACACACTTTCTGCCATTGTAAAGCGATTTTGGGAAATTGAGGACTGCACTTCGTCTAAGCCATCTTTATTGCCGGAAGACTTGCGATGTGAGCAACTTTTTAATGAAAATTGCATTAGACTTGGAAACGGCCAATACTCTGTTCGTCTCTTGTCCACTTCCGGATTCGAATCTTTAGGTGATTCTTATTGCTTGGCTCGTCGTCGTTTCAAGAGTTTGGAAGCTAAATTAGATAGAAACCCAGCCCTGAAAGCACAGTATTCAGCCTTTTTGAGGGAGTATATCGATCTAGGTCACATGTCTCTTGTAACTAAGGAACCGCCAGAAACACAATTCTTTTTGCCCCACCATTCCGTACATAAGCAGGAGAGCACGAGTACGAAGCTTCGTGTCGTTTTTGACGGATCTGCTAAAACAACTTCTGGTAGCTCTCTGAACGACTTACTTCTGGCAGGACCAACAATTCAACAAAAAATCTTTAATATACTGCTTCGCTTTCGATTTTTTAAAGTTGCCCTTTGTGGAGATATCTGCAAGATGTACCGTTGCGTGCGTGTTTCGTACCCGGATGATTTCTTGCAGTGCATCGTTTGGAGAGAAAGCTCCACGGAAGAGTTGAGTGTTTTTAAATTGAACACGGTGACTTATGGAACCAAGCCAGCTGCCTTCTTGGCTATAAGAGCCATGCATCAACTCGCTTACGATGAGGAGGAATCATTTCCTATTGGAGCAAAAATTGTTCGTAGAGATTTCTATGTGGATGATTTAATATCTGGTGGGGACTCAGTTGAGGAGGTGAGAGAAATTCGTCGTCAGGTGAAGGAACTACTGTCGCGAGGCCACTTTCCAATTCGGAAATGGTGTTCGAATGAGTCAGCAGCCCTGAAGGGAGAGTCTGAATGCGACAAGGAGCAGTTAATCAAATTTCACGATGGATCGGATGTCGCCAAGGCATTGGGACTAGTCTGGGATCCATCCTCTGATCAGCTCCTATTTCATTTTTCTCAACTGCCAACCAATCAACGACCCACTAAGCGGGTTGCATTGTCGACGATTGCCAAATTCTATGATCCACTCGGTTTAATAACTCCTATTATCACAAAATCTAAGATTTTTCTGCAATCTCTATGGAGTGCGAACGTGGATTGGGATGATGCACTGCCAGAGCCCATTCTTTCGTCATGGGGGGAGTTGACCTCACAGTTATCGGTCGTACAGAACTTAAAATTCCCACGATTCGTACTGCAACCAAGGGCTTCCGTTGAGTTGCATGGATTCTACGATGCTAGCATGTCAGCTTATGGAGCGTGTCTATACTTGCGATCGGAGACCAATGGAGAATCGAAAGACCATCTGCTCTGTGCCAAGTCAAGGGTAGCTCCATTGAAGGCCTTAACAATTCCAAGATTAGAACTTTCCGCAGCGCTTTTATTGGCTGAGCTAATCGTAAACGCCAAGGAAGCCATAGATTTCGATTGCACCTTTCATTGCTGGTCGGATTCGTCCATTGTGTTGGCGTGTACTCGGCAACCTCCGAGGGAGTTTAACGTTTTCGTATCAAACAGAATCGCGAAATTTCAGGAGATGACGAAAGGCATGTCTTGGCATCACGTTCCTACAACTTGAACCCGGCAGACGTCGTATCGCGAGGATGTACCCCAAGAGAATTGTTGGAACATTCCCTTTGGGCTAACGGGCCTCCATTCCTTCTGCAAAGCTCGTCAAATTGGCCGTCCCTGCTAGACTCAGTAAAGGATCTTCCAGAGCGCCGTTCTGTGGCTCTAATTGGGGCCGTTTGCATAGACAGTTCATCAAACTGCAAATTCCTCAACTCTTTCGATAAGTTGCAGCGCGTATTTGCATACATTTATCGATTCATTTCGAATTGCAGAGCCAAATCTGCGCCGTTAAAAGGTCGACTTTCGGTGGACGAGATCAACTCTGGAACTGTACTTCTTCTGAGGAGCATCCAACAGGTTAACTTGGCGAAGGAGTATGGATCTCTTAGCCAGGGCAAGCCGTTTCCACAGAAAAGCAAGCTGGTTTCGCTTAGGCCTATACTCGGCTCCGATGGGTTACTTCGCGTGGGTGGAAGGCTTCAGAACGCAAAGTTGGACTACGATACGAGGCATCCGATACCGCAAGTACGTCGCCAGCGTTATCAACAAATGCGTCCCATGTTTCCGAATGAAACCTGTTACTTGGGAGCACGTCATGGGTAGCCTTCCAGCAAATAGAGGAGTGGACTATTGGACTGTGTACATTCACAGTCCGTCTGCCGCTCCGAATAAACGCTATACATTTTAATATAACCTATTCGTGCGTTATTAATTCTAAATATAAGGGTGGCATATTGGTTGTCTTCCCCATAAACATTTGTGGTGACCCCGACGTGGTGATCACGCGGCAGACGGTCTGTGAATGTATAAAAAGCTTGGCTCCAAGATCTTCATATAGACATATTCAGGCTTACAAAGTAGTTGCTGAATAGATAAGCGACAGCTTTAGTGGTATAAGAAAGAAGGCGAAAGATAAGCAGAGAGCGCTGCAGGTGCCGTCGTACACCTATGCGCGCATGAGTAGGCGCTGGCGATCTGCTCCGAACAAACATAAATGATGGAGAACAAGAAAAAGGTTTTATTTTAACCCAGCACCGGAAAAATGACCCGACCAAGACGCGCGGGGAGAATCACTAAGCCTGGAGTGCGAGCCCCTGAAAGAAAATAGTCTTGACCAATCAAACGAATTGGAAGAAGCCGTCGGTGGGGAGAATCTACCCCTCGGACCGCCAAAGGGGAGATCGATTATGCTTCCCAAATAAGTACCTGAGGCACCAGGAGGACAACTTAGAAGCTGCAGGGCGGCGTGAGGAGAGACTGATGGAGCTCTTAGTGCAATTCAATGAATGGCAGCAAGGAATGTGGGCCCAGATAGAAGCTCTGAAGGCGCAAGTGGCGGAAGTACAGTCTCCGTCATCTATGGGGCCAGAGCAGCAGGGACTGCCCTCATCGCCCCAAGCCATTCCAAATCACACCGACAGTTGTTTGAGTTATCAAGAGTCGCCACCTATAGAGCTGGTAACGCAAGACATGCTTAATAGATTGATGCACCGGTTAAGAGCACCCAGGCAGATACATACTTCATCTTACAGACATTTCGAAACCAACGAAATGGATACGAGTCACTAGCTTCACCCGGAGATAGATCGCAACCCATCGTTTCAGGGCCTGATGCCAAAAGAAGTCAGGTTGGACAAATGGAACCAAAAGTTCGATGGAAGGGATCGTGGCATGACAGTCGACGGATTGCAAGAGTTGTATGGCATAAGCCGGAAACAAGTCTTAAGGGAATTCTATATTCTACCAGCAGGCGCGTTACATAAATGGTATTGTCAACTAATGGAGGACAAAGCAGAATATTGCGACTCAGACTACTATTCATTGACACAGGAGTAAATCGAGCGTTTTCCACTACCGGAAGTGACCATATGAAGGTCAAGGAGTTAATGGAACGCAACAAGGGCCGCACGAAACCTTCAGCGATTTTGTTTCGGATATGCACAATTTGCACTTCAAGCTGAAGCATAAAGTCGCTAAACATGAATTTGTCGAGCCTTTAAAGGACAACATGAAGTCCCAGATGGGCGGCTTGCTGTTAACTTTCCCAATAACCTCGTTAGCGGAACTCAAGAGGGTTGGTCTCCTCGTAGATCGCTGCTTGAAAATACTGGAAAAAATATGCTCAGCAGACCAGTCAATAAGAAAGAGGAATTCCAGACCCTGGAGAACTTTCCGGACGAAGTCACGATGGGGGAAATATCGAGAGCGATATGCAGAGGTGCAGACTTTTACAGGATGCATCCCTCGTGGGAAGACCCTTGCCCGATAACATTTCACGATGCCACGTACCGGTTCTGCGAGAAAATAGGAATGGAGTACCTCAGGCAAGACCGGGATAGCCAGGCGGACAAGGACGAACTCTTTCCAGTAGAATCAGCCAAGCCCAGATAAATCTCTCCCCAAAGACCCTAGAACAATAAGAGAGGGATTACGAACTTGATCGAGAGCGTATCTTCCCCGGCTGTAGTTATATGATGCCCGAGCGGACTATTGCAGTCTCAAGCAAAAGGTTGTGACAAACGACAACCGTTTTTTTGACAAATCTAAGGTCGATGGAGCAGAAATAAAAGCGTTACTGGACACAGGCGCTAGTGCAAGCGTACGCGGCCGATAAGAAGCTAAGCGAAGATTGTTTACGCCCGACCAGCGGTGATGAAACCGGAATAACAGGAGCCATAACCTTACCTGTTGAATGAGAAGGAGAAACCAAGGACCTTCAATTTCTGATAGTGCAAGGTCTGACACAACGATTATATTTCCGGAATTAATTTCTGGGTTATGTTTGGTCTAACATTCCTCGGAAAAGGGCGCACGCGAGGTTGCCGCCATAGAAGTAATACCGGAGATCGACTTTGTGACCGGGGACCTAGATATGAACGACACGCCCAAGCATGATACCGCCTATACCCCACATCATCTTACACCGGAACAACATAGGAAGCTAAGGCAAGTAATAGAGACATAACCATCCTTTCTGGGTTAAGGATTAGGGAAGACTAGCTTGGAGAAATATATAATTGAATTGACAATGAGGACTTACCGATCAAGCAACGACATTACCAGATATTCCCAGCCAAGCAAAAGCAGGTGTAGCCGAACTAGATCGCATGCTAGGTAATAGCTGCGTAATCGAAGAGAGCAATAGTAGATGGAGTTCTCTTGTAGCGCTGCTGCAAAAAGGCCAGAAAAATCGCCTTTCTCTCGACGCACGTAAAGCCAATGCCCGGACGATCAAAGATGCATATCCACTACCACATATCGATGGTCTGTTAAGTCGACTACAGGAAACTGTGACGCTTAATAAGCGCACAAATATGAAATAGTCATGAAGTTCCTTATACAGCCATAAATAAGTAAAAGGCTGAAGAATAGCCAATATGCTGACGAAACCAAATTCAAATTCAAATGGGAAAGCACCAGGCATAGAGGGCCATATACAACCTAAGGTCACACTGGCAGGGTGGTATGCACGGCCACACTAACCACGAGCAAGGGGTATAAAGGAAGGGCCGTCGCCCGGTATAGGGCACTCTGCGACCGACAGCGATCGGATAAGCCTACACCTCGGCGTGAAACACTTGTCCGGAAGTCCACTGCGGAGTCACTTTTGGGGACCAGGTCTAGTACCAGGTCCGAATACATTGTAGTAAGCTACCTTTCCTTCCTCCCTCCTTCCTCACGGGTCAACCGCCATTCCGTAACCACCGATCTTCTTTCTAGAGGGTCCACCGTTACCTTGTGACCACTGATCCTCCATCCTCCCTACCCAAGGGTCAACCGTCACCTCATTACCACCGATCCTCCTTCCAAGTCCCGCGCCATCGCTGTCCGGCTCGCCGTTTGGATTTCCGAGCCGATCCCCGGGTCGTTAGCGATCAGGGTCTTGCGCCGTCGCTGTCCGGACCACCGTTCGGATTCCCGAGTTGATCACTGGGTCGTTGGCAAGCAGGGTCCCGTCTAAGCCGTCTTCTTACCTAGCAGACCCGTAATGGTCTCTAAGCCATCACCTTACCTAGCAGACCCGTAGTGGTCTCTAAGTCGTCTAATTACCTAGGAGACCCGTTTTGGTCTCTAAGCCGCCTCCAACGTAAGCTAAGAGAATACTTAACATAGGAGAGTCCAAGGGGGGACTTACGCGCACTGGGCGACAACGTTCTTCAAGTTCATCCAAAACTATGCCCAAACAGCAGCACCGCTTCACGACTGCTTGAAGAAAGACCGCGTAAAGAAATTTTAATTGTCAAAAGAGGCAAAAGACGTTAGAACTTTTAAAAACCAGCATGACATCAGCATCTGTACTCGCCACCTCGGATTTTAAAAAGCCCTTTACCATACAGTGCTATGCGTCCACCACTGGAGTGGGGGGAGTTTTCTTCCAACCCGATGACTCAGGCGGCGAACATCCGATTGCCTAAATGTAAGTCAAATTGAACAAGGCACAGCGGAAATATAGCATAACCGAATTGGAATGTTATGCCGCCATTCTCAGCATTACCAAATTACGTGCCTACGTAGAGGAGATGTTTTTCAAAATTATTACTGACCATGCTTGTTTAAAATGGCTGAAGGGTCAAAAGGACTTATCCGGCAGATTATCGCAGTGGAGTCTGAAGCAACAAGCGTTCGACTTCGCCATAGAACATAGGAAAGGATCGCTCAATGTAGTCCCAGATGGCTTCTCACGAGTTCATATAGACGAGCTACAGAAGACTGGTGCGGAAGAACATAACATACACATAAATCTCGACTCGACTGCGTTCCAATCTTCGGATTACGTCAAGTAATCCAAATCCAGACATTCAAACATCAAAGGGCTATGTCTATAAGCACATGGGGCTCTTCCTCAAAGACGCCGTGTATGAAGCCAGAGCATGAAAGCTCTAGGTTCCCGCCGAGCTGGGACCCGATTTAGTTTAGAGAGCACATTATGCCATATCCGCGTGGAATGGGGGTTCCAAAAATCGCTAGCCAAATTGAGGCAGCTTTACTATTAGCCTGGGACGGCGGTATATGTTCAAAAAGTAGCGAAGGAGTGCGAGGTCTGTAAGATCAGCAATACCACCAACAAAAACAACCGACCACCCATGGGAGAACAGCGAGTCACTGAACGGGCGGGCCAGAGATTGTTCATCGACTTTATGGGAACATATCCGAGAACCAAAGCTGGAAATTCAATGATTTTTGTATGCCTTGATCACTTCTCTAAATTTGTCTAGCTGCTTGCCACAGGCCAACGAAACTGGGATACCCAATTAAGTCAAATAGAGTGTACCCTTAGAAATGGCCTACACGAGTAGATGACTGGAACTGTATTATGCTATGTTCGGAGCACACGATTTATTACCCATGGCACAGCCTATCCACTTTTACGAAAATTGGGAGGATTACAGGCAGGAGAACCGCAAATCAGCCTTCCGGATAAAATGGAACTCATCCGACAAAAGGTGAGCCAGGGGCTAAACCGAACCCATGAACGCTGTGAAAATGCATATAATACCCACAGTATTATCGTAGAATTAGGAAAGGATCGACAAGTTGTCAATAAAGCCGAGGGACATAATGCCACATAATGCCTGGTCCGATTCGAATTCGCAGTGCTTTACACCAGCGTAAGGGAAAAGCGTTATATGATCTGGGAAATGTAGTGGTCAGTAGTAGGGAAAGATGGGTTCTGGGACAATTAGCATATTAATGGCACCAAGAAAGGTCGCACACCCAAAGTATTCAAAGATGGTTATCTTAGAGGAACATGTCCGATCATGTTGAGGAATAATATTTTCTAAGATTGTAAAGTTAATTTAGAAATCAAAAGAACCCCAATAAAATAAATCTCACAAGTTAATGATTCTCAGATGTGGAATATTTTCAAACGCACATTTTTGTTTCCGCCCCAGAACGTTTAACTGGTAAATTCTCTAAGATTCTCTCCTTTCCACAAATGGATCATAAACATGTCATAAAAGGGATTCAAGCAAGAGCTACCCGAACATGCGCACCTGTCCATTACCTGACCGCAATAAAAGGGGCACATGCACATCCTGAAGGCGCACGCTCATTGACAAGCGCAATAAAAGGGAAACACGCACAAGCCTGAAGGCGCACGCTCATTGACAAGATCATGGGCCTCAAGCCAACGACCTCACGGCTGACTGCTAGCTTTAATACGTCCCATAATAGGGGTTGAAATCACGACCGCGAAACAACTGGCAAGTAGCCGACATATCTCAGTCAAGGAAATACTTTCCATTCTCCGTACCTGTAATTTTAACTCGAAATAAAAAGTCAGAAGTTTATTTTGTAGCATAATAATACATTAATTCATATATTTTGGTATTGTGAACATTTTTATTATATATAGAAATTAATTTTCTGGATTACAAAAGGTAAAGTTTTCACCATAATTCGTAGTTTTGAGATCATGTCCACCTCGATTCATGAACATAGTTTTTGTGTTCAGAAGGTATTGAAAATGCTGACCAATTATCTGTCCTTTAAATTGTTCAATAAATTGGTCAATTTCCTCATGAAATTTCATTTTGTTATTTTTATTTTCTTGTAGGTTTTTACACATCTAGTCTAAACTTTAAAATGATGTATAAAAAATATTTTATTGTTTTGGAGCTACTTTTAAAAAATGTCAAAATAATGAATGCATTGTTAAGAGCACAAACCCCGCCCTTAAGGTTTGTTTCACAATAGGGAAACCGGTTTCCTTTAAACCTGTTTAAGGACGGACAGCCCATTTCCTCGATATTAATGATCTGACGACTCCCAAAAAACTTCTGTAGAAATCGTTTCTTTTCCACACCTTTACAAATAATTTGTTTTCCGCTTGTAATTGTCCTTAGATACTTTCGAGCTTGTGAAAAACTATTTTCTCCATCGTTCCAAAAAATTTTTTGATGTGTATTGGTTAACCAAATTGCAGTCTTTCGAGATTTTGTATTTAGCAAAGTAAAATCATATGGTGGTTCTATTAAAAAAACTATTATTCAAGTCTGGATCTTTTTCGAACACAATTCCAATTTCCTTTAGAATAAAATCATTATTATTATCAAAGAAACCTTGAACATCAATCGAAACAGTATCTTTCAACATTTTTCTAATGTTAAACAACTCGTTCTATTAGTCCGTTTAATGGGTTATATTCAACTAAACGGTCGTGAATGAGGAGACAGTAAGCTTGGGTATTTTCATGACTTGGTGTCTTCAGATCTATTGAAATTCTCACATCAATAGGACCAGTTTTAACTGATTTGTTTTGATATGAAAGATGCCCAAGACCCAAGGACATTGAATAAAATACTTCCCCTTCATTTGTACATGTAGTTTTAATGACAGTCAGAAACATAATTTGTAAGATCATTAAATATTTTTTTATATATTTTATTATTGTAAACATATTTCATTAAATTCATAATTAATTATATATTATGTATATTTATATATAATTAATTTTCTTACTCCATCCCTCTGTAAGAAACATGTCGGTTATTAATCTTCGTTCGAAACGCAGATTTTCGCTTGGTTCCCATAGATAGATGTAAAATAGTTCTCACAATGTATTCTTTCTCAGATGTTGGATTATTTTTAAAGCATTCATTTGTTCTAACCCATAATAATATTATAACATATTTCGAAAGCATCATTAGCTAGCATAGGAGCGTCTTTCAATTTAATTTCTGATTCAAGTTTATGATAGAGGTGTTGGGACCTGGTAATATCGGTTTTTGTTGTCAACTATTTTTCTAGTTCTAGTTTTCTAGTTCTCTTCTATTTGTATACTATTTGTATGAGTAAGGCATCATTGTCTAAGATTCTGAACAAGTTTAATAAACTTTAATTACAATACTCATCTGGTTTTCGTGATTCATGATGGAGGTTGAGCTGCTTGGACTTTGATTACTAGCTGTTGTTAACTGTTATGAGCTTTTATTAGATGGTTACTATCTGCTTGGTAGATGACTATTAGTTGCTTACTAGCTTTTATTAGCTGGTTACTATATGTTAAGAAGATGTATACAAGTTGTTTAGTATCTGGTTACTATATGTTTAGTAGATGTATACAAGTTGTTTAGTAGATGTATACAAGTTGTTTACTAGATGTATACATGTTGTTTACTAGCTGTTTAGTATCTGTTTTCTATATGTTTAGTATCTGTTCACAAGCTATCTAAAAGCTGTTTAGAAGCTTATTTGATAAACAATTTTGATTCATAATGACAGATATTAAGAATATATAATAATATCATCCACTTTAACTAGTATATTGTTTAAATAAAACATTTCCATTTTTCATGTTCTTTCATCTTATGTAGGTATAATAAATGTAATCTTAACTACGATAACTAGCCTCACATCTCATAACTATAGTTATTAGCTACAATAAAATGTCTAGAAAGAACAAAATATATGAATGTCAAAGAACGATTTAAAACTAACTATAATTGGGAAAGTAATTGAAATCGCTCCGGCGTAATACAGTAAAAAACAAAAACACTGTGATTATCCCATTTTCTATCATCATAACAAATGTGTATACCCACACCTAAAAGAGCAATTGTATCCTTTGTCCAAAAATGTCTGTGACTGTCACTTATAAATTTGTCACCGATAATTTAAATCCCATTAAGCAAACCACCCATTGCTAACCGTACCATGACCCCAGAGTCAAGTTGGTTACCTACAATAAACATAGGTGGTGGTGTAAAGGATTGCTAAAATGCCTCGACGCAGGCGCAAAGGTCATAAAAAATGGTCATAAAAAATATAATTAGGAAAGTATTTTTTATTTGCGAACCATTCATAGCTGCTACCAACAACACAAATAATTATGTTACAAAGGATTTGCTTAAATGCCTCGAGGCAGGCGCAAAGGTCAAGGTATTGGAAAAAATTCATGGAATATTATCCCTTCATAAAAGAGGTCATAAAATATATAATTAGGAAAGTATTTTTTACTTGCGAACAATTTATAACTGTTACCAACAACACAAATAGTTGTTACAAAGGATTGCTAAAATGCTTTGATGCAGGCGCAAAGGTCAAGGTAATGGAAAAATTCATGGAATATTAACCCTTGACAAAAACGAAAGTTTCTTCTATTTGGATAATAAAACGATATATATTAATTCAATACTTTGATTTTTCCATCAAAATGGTTGATAAATCTAGTTGTTTGATATTCTCTAAATAATTGAGTAATAAGTTTTCATGTGCCTTTTTAATTTCCAAAAAACAGTATGGCCAATACGCAACAAATTTTGGATGGACTTTTAATTCACATCGTCACTCGGAAACTGGATCAGAGGACGCGGGAAAAATGGGAAGAGGATTTGTCAATCACTGAGCTGTCTACCTGGGATGCTATGGAATCGTTTTTGGAAAAGAGGTGCAGGATGGAAAACTTGGATCAAGCCTTGGTAACTCAAACACCAGGCCAGCAGGTGGGAAAAAACTTGCACAAATATAACCAAAATACACCTATTGCTTCTGCTACTAACTCAAATCATTTGACATGCTTATTTTGCGATGCACGGGATCATTATTTGCCAAAGTGTTCTCGATTTTTAAATTTGAGTCCGAATCTTCGATATAGAGAAGCAAAGAAGTTGCACCTATGCCTCAACTGTTTGCGCAAGGGGCATAGTTTGCAGCAATGCAAGTCGACTCACTGCAAGTATTGTCGCATGAAGCACCATTCATTATTACACATGAACCATGACCCATCCGCAACATCAACCTCATTTTCATCTCCATCATGCGATCCATCCTCGAGCTCTCAGCCATTACCATCTACTTCATCAGCATTAGTATCATGTTCGCATACATCATCGCATCCTGATCATCATATACCAAGCCCTCCACCCAAAAAATTAAATATTTTGCCGATCGACTACGTGTTGCTTCCAACTGCTATTATCTACGTTAGAAATAGAATGGGAGCATTCATGCCTTGCCGAGCAATTTAAGATTCGGCCTCCCAGCTAAACTTCATAACCTCTCGCTTAGCTAGCCAACTAAACTTGAATCAAAGAAGATCGCAAACGTCGATTTCTGGGATAGGAGAATCTTCCATGATCTCTGATAAGACTGTCGATGTTCTTGTGCAATCACGGGATGCAAGCTATCGTGCGGCATTCACAGCGGTTGTGATTCACAGTATTACTGATTATCAACCCCATTTCAATATAAATGCAACATCGTGGAGGATACCGCAAAACATTTCACTGGCTGACCCTAATTTCAATCAATCACAACGAATTGACCTTTTACTCGGCGCTGGGTTGTTTTTCGAAATAATTTCTATGGGACAAATTCGTTTGGATAGGGCTTTGCCAACTCTTCAGAACACCAAGCTTGGTTGGATAGTCTCTGGAGGGTTATCATCGAACATGCCAACTCATAAATCGGTTTTACAAGCCAGCATCAAGGACCCAGCTGATCATTCCGATGACACACTTTCTGCCATTGTAAAGCGATTTTGGGAAATTGAGGACTGCACTTCGTCTAAGCCATCTTTATTGCCGGAAGACTTGCGATGTGAGCAACTTTTTAATGAAAATTGCATTAGACTTGGAAACGGCCAATACTCTGTTCGTCTCTTGTCCACTTCCGGATTCGAATCTTTAGGTGATTCTTATTGCTTGGCTCGTCGTCGTTTCAAGAGTTTGGAAGCTAAATTAGATAGAAACCCAGCCCTGAAAGCACAGTATTCAGCCTTTTTGAGGGAGTATATCGATCTAGGTCACATGTCTCTTGTAACTAAGGAACCGCCAGAAACACAATTCTTTTTGCCCCACCATTCCGTACATAAGCAGGAGAGCACGAGTACGAAGCTTCGTGTCGTTTTTGACGGATCTGCTAAAACAACTTCTGGTAGCTCTCTGAACGACTTACTTCTGGCAGGACCAACAATTCAACAAAAAATCTTTAATATACTGCTTCGCTTTCGATTTTTTAAAGTTGCCCTTTGTGGAGATATCTGCAAGATGTACCGTTGCGTGCGTGTTTCGTACCCGGATGATTTCTTGCAGTGCATCGTTTGGAGAGAAAGCTCCACGGAAGAGTTGAGTGTTTTTAAATTGAACACGGTGACTTATGGAACCAAGCCAGCTGCCTTCTTGGCTATAAGAGCCATGCATCAACTCGCTTACGATGAGGAGGAATCATTTCCTATTGGAGCAAAAATTGTTCGTAGAGATTTCTATGTGGATGATTTAATATCTGGTGGGGACTCAGTTGAGGAGGTGAGAGAAATTCGTCGTCAGGTGAAGGAACTACTGTCGCGAGGCCACTTTCCAATTCGGAAATGGTGTTCGAATGAGTCAGCAGCCCTGAAGGGAGAGTCTGAATGCGACAAGGAGCAGTTAATCAAATTTCACGATGGATCGGATGTCGCCAAGGCATTGGGACTAGTCTGGGATCCATCCTCTGATCACCTCCTATTTCATTTTTCTCAACTGCCAACCAATCAACGACCCACTAAGCGGGTTGCATTGTCGACGATTGCCAAATTCTATGATCCACTCGGTTTAATAACTCCTATTATCACAAAATCAAAGATTTTTCTGCAATCTCTATGGAGTGCGAACGTGGATTGGGATGATGCACTGCCAGAGCCCATTCTTTCGTCATGGGGGGAGTTGACCTCACAGTTATCGGTCGTACAGAACTTAAAATTCCCACGATTCGTACTGCAACCAAGGGCTTCCGTTGAGTTGCATGGATTCTACGATGCTAGCATGTCAGCTTATGGAGCGTGTCTATACTTGCGATCGGAGACCAATGGAGAATCGAAAGACCATCTGCTCTGTGCCAAGTCAAGGGTAGCTCCATTGAAGGCCTTAACAATTCCAAGATTAGAACTTTCCGCAGCGCTTTTATTGGCTGAGCTAATCGTAAACGCCAAGGAAGCCATAGATTTCGATTGCACCTTTCATTGCTGGTCGGATTCGTCCATTGTGTTGGCGTGTACTCGGCAACCTCCGAGGGAGTTTAACGTTTTCGTATCAAACAGAATCGCGAAATTTCAGGAGATGACGAAAGGCATGTCTTGGCATCACGTTCCTACAACTTGAACCCGGCAGACGTCGTATCGCGAGGATGTACCCCAAGAGAATTGTTGGAACATTCCCTTTGGGCTAACGGGCCTCCATTCCTTCTGCAAAGCTCGTCAAATTGGCCGTCCCTGCTAGACTCAGTAAAGGATCTTCCAGAGCGCCGTTCTGTGGCTCTAATTGGGGCCGTTTGCATAGACAGTTCATCAAACTGCAAATTCCTCAACTCTTTCGATAAGTTGCAGCGCGTATTTGCATACATTTATCGATTCATTTCAAATTGCAGAGCCAAATCTGCGCCGTTAAAAGGTCGACTTTCGGTGGAGGAGATCAACTCTGGAACTGTACTTCTTCTGAGGAGCATCCAACAGGTTAACTTGGCGAAGGAGTATGGATCTCTTAGCCAGGGCAAGCCGTTTCCACAGAAAAGCAAGCTGGTTTCGCTTAGGCCTATACTCGGCTCCGATGGGTTACTTCGCGTGGGTGGAAGGCTTCAGAACGCAAAGTTGGACTACGATACGAGGCATCCGATACCGCAAGTACGTCGCCAGCGTTATCAACAAATGCGTCCGATGTTTCCGAATGAAACCTGTTACTTGGGAGCACGTCATGGGTAGCCTTCCAGCAAATAGAGTGCAGCCTAATCCAGCTTTTCATACCACAGGAGTGGACTATTGTGGGCCATTCTATCATAAGGCAGAGGCCAGAAATAAGGCACCCCACAAGTGCCTTATCGCCGTCTTTGTCTGTTTTTCCACGAAGGCTGCTCATTTGGAAGTGGTCCAGGATCTCACGACGGATTCTTTCATCGCGGCGCTGAGGAGATTCATCAGCCTTAGAGGCAGTCCGCGTACCATTTGGAGCGACAATGCTACAAACTTTGTCGGTGCAAAGAGAGAGCTTGCCGAGCTGAAAGAGCTCTTTTTGAGCGAGCAGCACACAGCATCGATATCTTCCGTCTGTTTAGCTGATGGGATCGATTGGAAGTTCATCCCTCCGCGTGCCCCGCACTTCGGTGGTTTATGGGAGGCCGCCGTGAAGTCAGCTAAATTTCACTTCTACAGAGTCGTCGGTGCATCCATCTTAGCCATCGATGAATTAAGAACTCTTGCATATGAGATTTCTGCCTTCCTTAACTCCCGTCCACTCTGTCCAATTTCAGAAAATGCTGAAAGCCTTGAGGTGCTAACACCGGCGCATTTCCTGAAGGGTTCCAGCTACACTAAGTTTCCTGAGCCTGGCATTACTCATCTCCGCGAAGACCGCCTCAGCAGATGGCAGCGGGTTACCCAGATGCAGCAACATTTCTGGAAAAGGTGGAGCAGCGAGTATTTGTCCCTACTTCAAGAGAGGAGCAAGTGGCGCTTCGAAACGTCTAACTTCAAGGTTGGACGCATAGTTTTGCTGAAGGAGGACAACGTTCCACCCTTGAGATGGCAGCTTGGGTGCATCATCAGAATAGCTATGGTCCGTACAGCTACGGGTCTGATCAAGAGAGCCGTCGCCAAGCTAGCCGTTCTGCCCATCGATTCCGAGATAGTTGGAACCTTACCTCTTCCAACGGGGGGAGTATGTTCGGAGCAGATCGCCAGCGCCTAGTCATGCGCGCATAGGTGTACGACGGCACCTGCAGCGCTCTCTGCTTATCTTTCGCCTTCTTTCTTATACCACTAAAGCTGTCGCTTATCTATTCAGCAACTACTTTGTAAGCCTGCATATGTCTATATGAAGATCTTGGAGCCAAGCTTTTTATACATTCACAGTCCGTCTGCCGCTCCGAATAAACGCTATACATTTTAATATAACCTATTCGTGCGTTATTAATTCTAAATATAAGTGTGGCATATTGGTTGTCTTCCCCATAAACATTTGTGGTGACCCCGACGTGGTGATCACGCGGCAGACGGTCTGTGAATGTATAAAAAGCTTGGCTCCAAGATCTTCATATAGACATATTCAGGCTTAAAAAGTAGTTGCTGAATAGATAAGCGACAGCTTTAGTGGTATAAGAAAGAAGGCGAAAGATAAGCAGAGAGCGCTGCAGGTGCCGTCGTACACCTATGCGCGCATGAGTAGGCGCTGGCGATCTGCTCCGAACAAACATAAATGATGGAGAACAAGAAAAAGGTTTTATTTTAACCCAGCACCGGAAAAATGACCCGACCAAGACGCGCGGGGAGAATCACTAAGCCTGGAGTGCGAGCCCCTGAAAGAAAATAGTCTTGACCAATCAAACGAATTGGAAGAAGCCGTCGGTGTGGAGAATCTACCCCTCGGACCGCCAAAGGGGAGATCGATTATGCTTCCCAAATAAGTACCTGAGGCACCAGGAGGACAACTTAGAAGCTGCAGGGCGGCGTGAGGAGAGACTGATGGAGCTCTTAGTGCAATTCAATGAATGGCAGCAAGGAATGTGGGCCCAGATAGAAGCTCTGAAGGCGCAAGTGGCGGAAGTACAGTCTCCGTCATCTATGGGGCCAGAGCAGCAGGGACTGCCCTCATCGCCCCAAGCCATTCCAAATCACACCGACAGTTGTTTGAGTTATCAAGAGTCGCCACCTATAGAGCTGGTAACGCAAGACATGCTTAATAGATTGATGCACCGGTTAAGAGCACCCAGGCAGATACATACTTCATCTTACAGACATTTCGAAACCAACGAAATGGATACGAGTCACTAGCTCCACCCGGAGATAGATCGCAACCCATCGTTTCAGGGCCTGATGCCAAAAGAAGTCAGGTTGGACAAATGGAACCAAAAGTTCGATGGAAGGGATCGTGGCATGACAGTCGACGGATTGCAAGAGTTGTATGGCATAAGCCGGAAACAAGTCTTAAGGGAATTCTATATTCTACCAGCAGGCGCGTTACATAAATGGTATTGTCAACTAATGGAGGACAAAGCAGAATATTGCGACTCAGACTACTATTCATTGACACAGGAGTAAATCGAGCGTTTTCCACTACCGGAAGTGACCATATGAAGGTCAAGGAGTTAATGGAACGCAACAAGGGCCGCACGAAACCTTCAGCGATTTTGTTTCGGATATGCACAATTTGCACTTCAAGCTGAAGCATAAAGTCGCTAAACATGAATTTGTCGAGCCTTTAAAGGACAACATGAAGTCCCAGATGGGCGGCTTGCTGTTAACTTTCCCAATAACCTCGTTAGCGGAACTCAAGAGGGTTGGTCTCCTCGTAGATCGCTGCTTGAAAATACTGGAAAAAATATGCTCAGCAGACCAGTCAATAAGAAAGAGGAATTCCAGACCCTGGAGAACTTTCCGGACGAAGTCACGATGGGGGAAATATCGAGAGCGATATGCAGAGGTGCAGACTTTTACAGGATGCATCCCTAGTGGGAAGACCCTTGCCCGATAACATTTCACGATGCCACGTACCGGTTCTGCGAGAAAATAGGAATGGAGTACCTCAGGCAAGACCGGGATAGCCAGGCGGACAAGGACGAACTCTTTCCAGTAGAATCAGCCAAGCCCAGATAAATCTCTCCCCAAAGACCCTAGAACAATAAGAGAGGGATTACGAACTTGATCGAGAGCGTATCTTCCCCGGCTGTAGTTATATGATGCCCGAGCGGACTATTGCAGTCTCAAGCAAAAGGTTGTGACAAACGACAACCGTTTTTTTGACAAATCTAAGGTCGATGGAGCAGAAATAAAAGCGTTACTGGACACAGGCGCTAGTGCAAGCGTACGCGGCCGATAAGAAGCTAAGCGAAGATTGTTTACGCCCGACCAGCGGTGATGAAACCGGAATAACAGGAGCCATAACCTTACCTGTTGAATGGGAAGGAGAAACCAAGGACCTTCAATTTCTGATAGTGCAAGGTCTGACACAACGATTATATTTCCGGAATTAATTTCTGGGTTATGTTTGGTCTAACATTCCTCGGAAAAGGGCGCACGCGAGGTTGCCGCCATAGAAGTAATACCGGAGATCGACTTTGTGACCGGGGACCTAGATATGAACGACACGCCCAAGCATGATACCGCCTATACCCCACATCATCTTACACCGGAACAACATAGGAAGCTAAGGCAAGTAATAGAGACATAACCATCCTTTCTGGGTTAAGGATTAGGGAAGACTAGCTTGGAGAAATATATAATTGAATTGACAATGAGGACTTACCGATCAAGCAACGACATTACCAGATATTCCCAGCCAAGCAAAAGCAGGTGTAGCCGAACTAGATCGCATGCTAGGTAATAGCTGCGTAATCGAAGAGAGCAATAGTAGATGGAGTTCTCTTGTAGCGCTGCTGCAAAAAGGCCAGAAAAATCGCCTTTCTCTCGACGCACGTAAAGCCAATGCCCGGACGATCAAAGATGCATATCCACTACCACATATCGATGGTCTGTTAAGTCGACTACAGGAAACTGTGACGCTTAATAAGCGCACAAATATGAAATAGTCATGAAGTTCCTTATACAGCCATAAATAAGTAAAAGGCTGAAGAATAGCCAATATGCTGACGAAACCAAATTCAAATTCAAATGGGAAAGCACCAGGCATAGAGGGCCATATACAACCTAAGGTCACACTGGCAGGGTGGTATGCACGGCCACACTAACCACGAGCAAGGGGTATAAAGGAAGGGCCGTCGCCCGGTATAGGGCACTCTGCGACCGACAGCGATCGGATAAGCCTACACCTCGGTGTGAAACACTTGTCCGGAAGTCCACTGCGGAGTCACTTTTGGGGACCAGGTCTAGTACCAGGTCCGAATACATTGTAGTAAGCTACCTTTCCTTCCTCCCTCCTTCCTCACGGGTCAACCGCCATTCCGTAACCACCGATCTTCTTTCTAGAGGGTCCACCGTTACCTTGTGACCACTGATCCTCCATCCTCCCTACCCAAGGGTCAACCGTCACCTCATTACCACCGATCCTCCTTCCAAGTCCCGCGCCATCGCTGTCCGGCTCGCCGTTTGGATTTCCGAGCCGATCCCCGGGTCGTTAGCGATCAGGGTCTTGCGCCGTCGCTGTCCGGACCACCGTTCGGATTCCCGAGTTGATCACTGGGTCGTTGGCAAGCAGGGTCCCGTCTAAGCCGTCTTCTTACCTAGCAGACCCGTAATGGTCTCTAAGCCATCACCTTACCTAGCAGACCCGTAGTGGTCTCTAAGTCGTCTAATTACCTAGGAGACCCGTTTTGGTCTCTAAGCCGCCTCCAACGTAAGCTAAGAGAATACTTAACATAGGAGAGTCCAAGGGGGGACTTACGCGCACTGGGCGACAACGTTCTTCAAGTTCATCCAAAACTATGCCCAAACAGCAGCACCGCTTCACGACTGCTTGAAGAAAGACCGCGTAAAGAAATTTTAATTGTCAAAAGAGGCAAAAGACGTTAGAACTTTTAAAAACCAGCATGACATCAGCATCTGTACTCGCCACCTCGGATTTTAAAAAGCCCTTTACCATACAGTGCTATGCGTCCACCACTGGAGTGGGGGGAGTTTTCTTCCAACCCGATGACTCAGGCGGCGAACATCCGATTGCCTAAATGTAAGTCAAATTGAACAAGGCACAGCGGAAATATAGCATAACCGAATTGGAATGTTATGCCGCCATTCTCAGCATTACCAAATTACGTGCCTACGTAGAGGAGATGTTTTTCAAAATTATTACTGACCATGCTTGTTTAAAATGGCTGAAGGGTCAAAAGGACTTATCCGGCAGATTATCGCAGTGGAGTCTGAAGCAACAAGCGTTCGACTTCGCCATAGAACATAGGAAAGGATCGCTCAATGTAGTCCCAGATGGCTTCTCACGAGTTCATATAGACGAGCTACAGAAGACTGGTGCGGAAGAACATAACATACACATAAATCTCGACTCGACTGCGTTCCAATCTTCGGATTACGTCAAGTAATCCAAATCCAGACATTCAAACATCAAAGGGCTATGTCTATAAGCACATGGGGCTCTTCCTCAAAGACGCCGTGTATGAAGCCAGAGCATGAAAGCTCTAGGTTCCCGCCGAGCTGGGACCCGATTTAGTTTAGAGAGCACATTATGCCATATCCGCGTGGAATGGGGGTTCCAAAAATCGCTAGCCAAATTGAGGCAGCTTTACTATTAGCCTGGGACGGCGGTATATGTTCAAAAAGTAGCGAAGGAGTGCGAGGTCTGTAAGATCAGCAATACCACCAACAAAAACAACCGACCACCCATGGGAGAACAGCGAGTCACTGAACGGGCGGGCCAGAGATTGTTCATCGACTTTATGGGAACATATCCGAGAACCAAAGCTGGAAATTCAATGATTTTTGTATGCCTTGATCACTTCTCTAAATTTGTCTAGCTGCTTGCCACAGGCCAACGAAACTGGGATACCCAATTAAGTCAAATAGAGTGTACCCTTAGAAATGGCCTACACGAGTAGATGACTGGAACTGTATTATGCTATGTTCGGAGCACACGATTTATTACCCATGGCACAGCCTATCCACTTTTACGAAAATTGGGAGGATTACAGGCAGGAGAACCGCAAATCAGCCTTCCGGATAAAATGGAACTCATCCGACAAAAGGTGAGCCAGGGGCTAAACCGAACCCATGAACGCTGTGAAAATGCATATAATACCCACAGTATTATCGTAGAATTTTCGTGGGACAAGTTGTCAATAAAGCCGAGGGACATAATGCCACATAATGCCTGGTCCGATTCGAATTCGCAGTGCTTTACACCAGCGTAAGGGAAAAGCGTTATATGATCTGGGAAATGTAGTGGTCAGTAGTAGGGAAAGATGGGTTCTGGGACAATTAGCATATTAATGGCACCAAGAAAGGTCGCACACCCAAAGTATTCAAAGATGGTTATCTTAGAGGAACATGTCCGATCATGTTGAGGAATAATATTTTCTAAGATTGTAAAGTTAATTTAGAAATCAAAAGAACCCCAAAAAAATAAATCTCACAAGTTAATGATTCTCAGATGTGGAATATTTTCAAACGCACATTTTTGTTTCCGCCCCAGAACGTTTAACTGGTAAATTCTCTAAGATTCTCTCCTTTCCACAAATGGATCATAAACATGTCATAAAAGGGATTCAAGCAAGAGCTACCCGAACATGCGCACCTGTCCATTACCTGACCGCAATAAAAGGGGCACATGCACATCCTGAAGGCGCACGCTCATTGACAAGCGCAATAAAAGGGAAACACGCACAAGCCTGAAGGCGCACGCTCATTGACAAGATCATGGGCCTCAAGCCAACGACCTCACGGCTGACTGCTAGCTTTAATACGTCCCATAATAGGGGTTGAAATCACGACCGCGAAACAACTGGCAAGTAGCCGACATATCTCAGTCAAGGAAATACTTTCCATTCTCCGTACCTGTAATTTTAACTCGAAATAAAAAGTCAGAAGTTTATTTTGTAGCATAATAATACATTAATTCATATATTTTGGTATTGTGAACATTTTTATTATATATAGAAATTAATTTTCTGGATTACAAAAGGTAAAGTGTTCACCATAATTCGTAGTTTTGAGATCATGTCCACCTCGATTCATGAACATAGTTTTTGTGTTCAGAAGGTATTGAAAATGCTGACCGATTATCTGTCCTTTAAATTGTTCAATAAATTGGTCAATTTCCTCATGAAATTTCATTTTGTTATTTTTATTTTCTTGTAGGTTTTTACACATCTAGTCTAAACTTTAAAATGATGTATAAAAAATATTTTATTGTTTTGGAGCTACTTTTAAAAAATGTCAAAATAATGAATGCATTGTTAAGAGCACAAACCCCGCCCTTAAGGTTTGTTTCACAATAGGGAAACCGGTTTCCTTTAAACCTGTTTAAGGACGGACAGCCCATTTCCTCGATATTAATGATCTGACGACTCCCAAAAAACTTCTGTAGAAATCGTTTCTTTTCCACACCTTTACAAATAATTTGTTTTCCGCTTGTAATTGTCCTTAGATACTTTCGAGCTTGTGAAAAACTATTTTCTCCATCGTTCCAAAAAATTTTTTGATGTGTATTGGTTAACCAAATTGCAGTCTTTCGAGATTTTGTATTTAGCAAAGTAAAATCATATGGTGGTTCTATTAAAAAAACTATTATTCAAGTCTGGATCTTTTTCGAACACAATTCCAATTTCCTTTAGAATAAAATCATTATTATTATCAAAGAAACCTTGAACATCAATCGAAACAGTATCTTTCAACATTTTTCTAATGTTAAACAACTCGTTCTATTAGTCCGTTTAATGGGTTACATTCAACTAAACGGTCGTGAATGAGGAGACAGTAAGCTTGGGTATTTTCATGACTTGGTGTCTTCAGATCTATTGAAATTCTCACATCAATAGGACCAGTTTTAACTGATTTGTTTTGATATGAAAGATGCCCAAGACCCAAGGACATTGAATAAAATACTTCCCCTTCATTTGTACATGTAGTTTTAATGACAGTCAGAAACATAATTTGTAAGATCATTAAATATTTTTTTATATATTTTATTATTGTAAACATATTTCATTAAATTCATAATTAATTATATATTATGTATATTTATATATAATTAATTTTCTTACTCCATCCCTCTGTAAGAAACATGTCGGTTATTAATCTTCGTTCGAAACGCAGATTTTCGCTTGGTTCCCATAGATAGATGTAAAATAGTTCTCACAATGTATTCTTTCTCAGATGTTGGATTATTTTTAAAGCATTCATTTGTTCTAACCCATAATAATATTATAACATATTTCGAAAGCATCATTAGCTAGCATAGGAGCGTCTTTCAATTTAATTTCTGATTCAAGTTTATGATAGAAGTGTTGGGACCTGGTAATATCGGTTTTTGTTGTCAACTATTTTTCTAGTTCTAGTTTTCTAGTTCTCTTCTATTTGTATACTATTTGTATGAGTAAGGCATCATTGTCTAAGATTCTGAACAAGTTTAATAAACTTTAATTACAATACTCATCTGGTTTTCGTGATTCATGATGGAGGTTGAGCTGCTTGGACTTTGATTACTAGCTGTTGTTAACTGTTATGAGCTTTTATTAGATGGTTACTATCTGCTTGGTAGATGACTATTAGTTGCTTACTAGCTTTTATTAGCTGGTTACTATATGTTAAGAAGATGTATACAAGTTGTTTAGTATCTGGTTACTATATGTTTAGTAGATGTATACAAGTTGTTTAGTAGATGTATACAAGTTGTTTACTAGATGTATACATGTTGTTTACTAGCTGTTTAGTATCTGTTTTCTATATGTTTAGTATCTGTTCACAAGCTATCTAAAAGCTGTTTAGAAGCTTATTTGATAAACAATTTTGATTCATAATGACAGATATTAAGAATATATAATAATATCATCCACTTTAACTAGTATATTGTTTAAATAAAACATTTCCATTTTTCATGTTCTTTCATCTTATGTAGGTATAATAAATGTAATCTTAACTACGATAACTAGCCTCACATCTCATAACTATAGTTATTAGCTACAATAAAATGTCTAGAAAGAACAAAATATATGAATGTCAAAGAACGATTTAAAACTAACTATAATTGGGAAAGTAATTGAAATCGCTCCGGCGTAATACAGTAAAAAACAAAAACACTGTGATTATCCCATTTTCTATCATCATAACAAATGTGTATACCCACACCTAAAAGAGCAATTGTATCCTTTGTCCAAAAATGTCTGTGACTGTCACTTATAAATTTGTCACCGATAATTTAAATCCCATTAAGCAAACCACCCATTGCTAACCGTACCATGACCCCAGAGTCAAGTTGGTTACCTACAATAAACATAGGTGGTGGTGTAAAGGATTGCTAAAATGCCTCGACGCAGGCGCAAAGGTCATAAAAAATGGTCATAAAAAATATAATTAGGAAAGTATTTTTTATTTGCGAACCATTCATAGCTGCTACCAACAACACAAATAATTATGTTACAAAGGATTTGCTTAAATGCCTCGAGGCAGGCGCAAAGGTCAAGGTATTGGAAAAAATTCATGGAATATTATCCCTTCATAAAAGAGGTCATAAAATATATAATTAGGAAAGTATTTTTTACTTGCGAACAATTTATAACTGTTACCAACAACACAAATAGTTGTTACAAAGGATTGCTAAAATGCTTTGATGCAGGCGCAAAGGTCAAGGTAATGGAAAAATTCATGGAATATTAACCCTTGACAAAAACGAAAGTTTCTTCTATTTGGATAATAAAACGATATATATTAATTCAATACTTTGATTTTTCCATCAAAATGGTTGATAAATCTAGTTGTTTGATATTCTCTAAATAATTGAGTAATAAGTTTTCATGTGCCTTTTTAATTTCCAAAAAACAGTATTAGTCTTCTCTCATAAAATTGATCTTTTGGATCCTTCTAATTCCCCACCGGTGAAATATATGTTCCTCATATTTAATAATGACGGTTTGGCAACCCCGACCAACCTCCGCAACATAGATGGGTACTTGTAATTCATATTTAAGATATTTTCATCCTACTCTAACTAATATCCTTTTATGCATCATGTAAACAGGCTTAGAATTGTATTGCATGCTTCAACCCCTAGCCACACCCACCACTGTAACAGATTTGACTTTTCCAATGGCTGCCCCAGCTACCTAAACTGTACATATCTTTTGATTTTCTCTTTTCCTTTCTAAGCAATGTACACAATTTTTAAACTGGTTCTGACCACCCTCTTTAATGGCATCCTCTACTTTATTTTCGTTATATTTCTGATCTTTTCCTAACAGTAGGTTGTTAAACTTTTATCATTTTATGGGATTATTGAGCACCCGAAATCCCAGATATTAACTCATAACATGTAACTAGCAGAATATAGTCAAAGATATCAAACTCTAAAAAGACAAGATTTACCTACAATTCAATTTACCATCTACAATCCCTGGAGAAGAGTTTAGTATTTGCAGTTTAATTTTCTAATTTATTGTTTTCACAGACTCCCGCTGGTAAATACCAATTTTTAACAAATGGCTGCCAACTCCATACGATTCAGACACTGGTTTACAACCTCATAGAACAGACTCTCAAGGTATCTGTAATGCACAATATATTTCCGTCCCTTTTCTTCTAATCAATATTAAAAAATTTCAAAAACTGGTTTTGGAGTTCATTTTATTCTTAGAATTAAATTATTAAAAATTATTAAGCAAACAGAGATAATAATGTTTTTGTGATAATATCCCATGAATAATACATAATTCTTATTTGTATATTTTCAAAATTATTTATTTCAGAAAAAATCAATATTAAAAAATTTCAAAAACTGGTTTTGGAGTTCATTTTATTCTTAGAATTAAATTATTAAAAATTATTAAGCCAACAGAGATAATAATTTTTTTGTGATAATATCCCTTGAATAATACATAATTCTTATTTGTATATTTTCAAAATTATTTATTTCAGAAAAAATCAATATTAAAAATTTCAAAAACTGGTTTTGGAGTTCATTTTATTCTTAGAATTAAATTATTAAAAATTATTAAGCAAACAGAGATAATAATGTTTTTGTGATAATATCCCATGAATAATACATAATTCTTATTTGTATATTTTCAAAATTATTTATTTCAGAAAAAATCAATATTAAAAAATTTCAAAAACTGGTTTTGGAGTTCATTTTATTCTTAGAATTAAATTATTAAAAATTATTAAGCCAACAGAGATAATAATTTTTTTGTGATAATATCCCTTGAATAATACATAATTCTTATTTGTATATTTTCAAAATTATTTATTTCAGAAAAAATCAATATTAAAAAATTTCAAAAACTGGTTTTGGAGTTCATTTTATTCTTAGAACTAAATTATTAAAAATTATTAAGCCAACAGAGATAAAAATGTTTTTGTGATAATATCCCATGAATAATACATAATTCTTATTTGTATATTTTCAAAATTATTTATTTCAGAAAATTATTCATTAATCGCATTCAAATAATATTCATAATATATCTTACAATTTTTTAGATTTATCAATAGAGTTGAGACTAGATGTGTAAGGACCTACAAGAAAACAAAATTTATAAAATGAAGTTTCATGAGGAAATTGACAATTTATTATACAATTTAAAGGACAGATAATTGGTCAGCATTTTCAATACCTTCTAAACACAAAAACTATTTTCATGAATCGAGGTGGACGTGATCTCAAAACTACGAATTAAGGTGAACACTTTACATTTTGTAATCCTGAACTGACGTCGGAAACGTGCGCCTGCCTCTCCTATGCAAATCGCCGGAACGAAGCCAGAAAATAAATTTCAATATACAATAAAACATGTTCGCAATACCAAAATAAATGAATAAATGTATTATTATGCTACAAAATAAACTTCTGTCTTTTTATTTCGAGTTAAAATTACAGGTACGGAGAATGGAAAATATTTCCTTGACCGAGATATGTCGGCTACTTACCAGTTGTTGCGCGGTCGTGATTTCAACCCCTATTATGGGACGTATTAGAGCTAGCAGTCAGCCGTGAGGTCGTTGGCCTGAGGCCCATGATCTTGTCAATGAGCGTGCGCCTTCAGGCTTGTGCATGTGTCCCTTTTATTGCGCTTGTCAATGAGCGTGCGCCTTCAGGGTTGTGCATGTGCCCCTTTTATTGCGGTCAGGTAATGGACAGGTGCGCAAGTTCGGGTAGCTCTTGTCTGAATCCCTTTTATGACATGTTTATGACCCATTTGTTGAAAGGAGAGAATCTTAGAGAATTTACCAGTTAAACGTTCTGGGGCGGAAACAAAAAATCTAAATTAATTTTACAATCATAGAAAATATTATTCCTCAACATGATCGGACATGTTCCTCTAAGATAACCATCTTTGAATACCTTGGGTGTGCGACCTTTCTCACGTGCACAGCAACACCTGTGATAATGAGAAAAAAGGGTACGTGATCACACCTTTCCCCAACATGATCGGATATGTTCCTCTAAGATAACAACCTTTGGATACTATGGTTGTGCGACCTTTCTCACATGCACCTTTCTCACCTGACTAGTAATTGCACATAATGAGGGGAAGGATACATGATCAATATTGTCACATGGGGATGTGGGGGCGATGGGGGCAATTAAGTATACTCTTAATAGACATGATCGTGACATTTTTATGAGTTCAAAGTCCATTAAGATCACTTAAATTATTGGATTATGCTAATTGTCCCAGAACCCGCATACGTTAATGAGGGGGGGAGGGGGGTGGCTTGGGGCCATTAATATGCTAATTGTCCCAGATGCCGTCTTTCCCTACTACTGTGGTCAAAAGTGTCTGGGGATTCCATGCCAAAGGCATGTATGTCTCCTAACTCCCCAAGCGTAACACGACTACTCCAACAAGCGACAAACTCAGAACTGCGTTATTGCCCGTAAATGGTAGAAAGACGAGTGGTAGTCGATGTCCTTGAGTATTAGATTTTCGTTACTCAGCTTAAGGGAGTGCGAGAGAGATGGAAATATACTTAAAGCAACTATGCTTTTTTCACTAATACACCAAGCCGATAGCTCCACCTTTCTTCTTGGTTCGGTGGCGTATTAGTGAAAACAGCACATTTTCTGCATGTGGTGTGCAGTCTCGATTGAATTGCAAAATACTGATTGTTATATAACCAAGTTATAACCAAATAACTTTTTTATGAATGGTCCGACTTCAATAATTTTTGGGGCACTAAACGGGTTTTAGTGTTGCGGGCGATAGAGTGGGCGTAACACCCTGCTGAAACTTGCGCTGCGCAGGAAGCCCAAGAATCTGCATGCCAAGTCTCAACACTGTAGCTCCTTTAGTTTCCGAGACCTCAGCGTTCATACCAACGTCTGTTGGACATGGCTGAATTGACTCGTCTAGTGATCCTGATCAAGAATATATATACTTTATGAAGTCGGAAACGCTTCCTTTTACCTGTTACATACTTTCCAACGAATCTAGTATCCCCATTTACTCTACGAGTAACGGGAATATAAAACTCAAGGCGCAACAATGAAGAACAAGTCTACGGCATAAGACGGGAGATTCAGAAACGGATCCGCAATCAGAAAAGAAAGAGGAGGCAGTTGCTCCGAGTCCAGGTTTAACTAACCCGAACACAACGAGCCATAGTCCGCGAGGAACACCGGAAGGTTGGCGGTCGAATGAACCGCGCCACTAAGAAGCTCAACAAAGAAGAACGCGTCTGGGACTAATCGCTCGGGAGGGCATTCTTTTAATTTTAAAACATGCAACACCATATTAGAATGTAAAACTAGTATAAGAAAATCTAAATTAAAAAAAAAAATCTAATTTCGTATAATTTATTGGGAAAGGGAAAACTCTTTAATTATGCAGGTTACGGCTTACTCAACATTACAATCATAGCAGGTTTTAGGTATACATTATCCATTTCTATGCCCCATTTTACATTATAGGTTCTGTTTACAGGTGTAAATATGTATGTATGTATATTTTCGTGCAAGGCTGGAAAGCTCTTTAATCTTCTTTCACGGATAAAATAACAATAGTTTAGCTAACAAAAAAAAAGAAGAAACCAATAAGCCAGACTAGCTCTTCAATCTGAGACTGGATCACAGGAGTGGGTCGAGGTCACACGTGAATGGGCGCGAACAAAAAATAGAAAGAAAAAACAAACACGGAACTGACAACTATGGTCTTTTGTCGATTTTTTTTGCGAAGTCATTTCATGCGTGCCCTCACCGATCATTTCGAGCCTGTTACGTACGTCCTCCCCATATAAAGATTCACATAGAGAAACAACATCAAGTCTTGAGTCGAGGGGGGTGGCGCAACCATACTCTGACTGATAAGGACAGAAGAAAATAGAATTCGGAAAATCACTGGTGTCGTGTGGCCAGATCTACGGTTACGATCGACTTACTAGTAACCATACATCGACAGCTGGTAAAGCACACCAGCCGATCATTGACTCCCAAGATAGGGGAAATAGAAGAACAGTACCCCTAGATGGGAAGACCCAGTTAACTTATCCAGTATGGGAGGATAGTGAAAGCTCTAGTCCGGTATAAAAGACCCCAGCTTAATAAAGAAGACACACCGAATTTGTTCTGATCTCCCTGGTACAGCACAGACCACAGACTGGAAGAAGACTGGTGTCCAGAATGACGTCTTGACCGTTTCCCTGAGATCAACTTTATCCTGAATACAGAAGGACGTCCGAAAAATACTGGTGACCGGCAAAGTAATCAAGACGGTCGGCAAATCGTACAAAGTAGCCAACAGTACCACCAATAATATTAATACAGTGAAGATCATCGATCATAAGGACGATATCCAATATGGAAACTGGACTCGTTGGAATACTCCTAGTTCTCGCAGTCTTGAAGTACGTTTAAATGCACAAACGATCTGTGCAGAGAAGTCAAGCCAAGAGCCCAAGAACACAATGCCTTCCAAGAAACGTTCGTAAGCAAGGAAGGCTATTAAAGTCGAATAAATTTCAATTAAGTACAAACAAAAAACTAAATTAAATTAATACATTTATACTGTAATTGTGTTATTTTTTTTATGTAACATAGTTTTTTGTTCTGTTTTTGTGAACCACCAACTAATATCGCACGTACATACATACATAGGTGTACAGAATAATATAGCCTAAAATACACAATCACTTATATATACTGAGCATATTAATTATACCCGTTACACGTAGAGTAAAAGGGTATACTAGATTCGTCGGAAAGTATGTAACAGGGAGAAGGAAGCGTTTCCGACACCATAAAGTATATATGTTCTTGATCAGGATCACTAGCCGAGTCGATCTAGCCATGTCCGTCTGTCCGTCTGTTCGTCTGTCCGTCCGTCCGTTTGTCCGTCTGTCCGTCCGTCCGGCTGAACGCTGAGATCTCGGAAACTATAAGAGCCCGGCTATTGAGATTTGGCGTGCAGTTTCCTGAGCATCTTACGCAGCGCAAGTTTGTTTCAGCAGCGTGCCACGCCTACTCTAACGCCCACGAACCGCTCAAAACTGTGGCTCATAAAGTTTTGATGCTACAATAAAAATTTTAGCTGAAATGTACTGCTCTTATCAAAACCTATCGATTGAACCAATAAAAAGTTTGCCACGCCCACAAACCGCCCACAAACTTCAAAAAATCGTAAGTATGAACGTGGATATCTCGGAAACTATCAAAGATAGAGAATTGTAATCTCAGATTTAGATTTCTTAGCCTTAAACGCAGCGCAACTTTGTTACGCGAATATGCCACGCCAACTCTAACGCCCACAAACCGCCCAAACCTGTGGCGCCTACAATTTTTATGCTAGATAAAACATTTTAGCTAAATTGTATTGGTCTCGTCAATAGCTAAAAAAAAAAATTAAAAAAAAATTTTCCACGCTCGCTCTTACGCTCATAACGCTTAAATCTGTCTACCGCCGGTAGGTGGCGCATTTCAATCTCACTTTGCTGCTTGCATGTCTCCATACTCCTTTGGTCCCCTTAGCTGAGTAACGGGTATCTGATAGTCGAGGTACTCGACTAGAGCGTTCTTCCTTGTTTTATATTCTTTGATGTTGTAATTTTAATATCTCTTTTTTCTAAAGTACATTGACTAAATTGTATTATATTGTTACCCTGAATTGTTTTGTTGAACATTTCGCAATCTTGATTAATTTGTGTCTCTTTTAAATTATAAGTAATAATGATGTTAGGCTCAATATATTTTAAAGATTCATTTTCTGATACAAAAGTGTGTTGACATTTCGCAAATTGATTAGTAAGGATTTGAGAGATACATTGATCAGTGATCATACATTTTTGGTCTAAAAAAAACTTTGCCATGCCCACTCTAACGCCCATAACGCTTAAATCTGTCTACCGCCGGTAGGTGGCGCATTTGCTGCTTGCATATCTCCATTTCCCTTTGGTCCCTTTAGCTGAGTAACGTGTATCTGATAGTCGAGGTACTCGACAATAGCGTTCTTCCTTGTTTCTGTATAACAAGTAATAGAAATAATTATCAATTAAATTAATTCGACATACATTAGGCGATACTATATTACTCATTAACGTCGCACGCATATGTCCAATAAACTTATAATATGAACAAGAATTCAAAAATCATGATTTGCTTAACCTATAACAAAGTGGGAAGGTGCTCACGCGAGAAGTGGAATAAGTCAAGAGTAATGACTTAACTTTCGACGGATAACATTGACAATAGGGAATCGCATTGCACGGCTCGCGACGGTCCATTTGGCACACGAATGTGTGGAGGGGAGGGAATATGGACGAAACACAGCGCGATCGTATTACGATCAAGCGACAGCTGAGCTTGTGGGGCATTGGGGACTGATGACTGACGAACTTTATACACCATTATTTTCCAGGCACTTTTAAACATTTATTCTCGTAATGTTGGAGAGGATAGAGGCTTACCAAGATCCCACGACTCAAATACGACGTAAATTATGCCGGCAAATATGGTGCCTGAACCTTGGCCCAAGTCCTTTTCAAGAGTCGTAACAGAATTGGCGCCCAACGTTAGGATTTTTCATATTCCTTAATTAATTTTATTAGGATCGGAGTGGATATTCCCAGATATGGCATAGCTTTCATTTTTATTTGCCAGGAGTAATTTGTCTGAGCTTGAGTGCGCGTACTTACTTTTTTGTCAAGCTAGTAACTGTAAAGTCCAACCCACTCAATCAGATCTTTGTCTCAGAATAGAGGCTTGACTTTAAGTTTTTTTTAATTTTTACACCCGTTACTCGTAGAGTAAGGGTATACTAGATTCGTCGGAAAGTATGTAACAGGTAGAAGGAAAAGTTATATATTCTGGATCAGGATCACTAACCGAGTCGATCTAGCCATTTCCGTCTGTTCGTCTGTCCGTCTGTCTGTCTGCCGTTTGTCCGTATAAACGCTGTGATCTCAGAACTATAAAAGCTGCAATATTGCATGCAGATTCTAGAGATTCCCGCTCAGCGCAAGTTTGTTTCGTCAGGGTGCCACACTCCATCTGACGCCCACAAACCACCCAAAACTGTGGTTCCTACAGTTTTCGTGTCAGAAAAAAAATTGTAACTGACTTAAAACGCCAATTTTAACGCCCACAAACCGCCCAAAACTGTGGCGCCCATTGTTTTCAGGTAGCTGGCACACTACAATCTCGCTTTCCTGCTTACATATCTCCATCTTCACATGGTCCCTTTAGCTGACTAACGGGTATCTGATAGTCTAGGCACTCGACTTTAGCGTTTTCTCTTGTTGTCTTTTACAATCGTTGAAATCCCCTGTATTGTTCATGTGCGAAATTACTAGAATTTCCTTAAATCTAGACTAAAAACTAAGACTACAACTAAAACTATGAACTATCCTTTTTATAATACTATACTTACAGGTATGGGCTGACCGACTATTTGTTGAAATATACGTAAATACAATTTAGATGTGCATTCTGGCCGACGCTGCCGACGTGCTAGCCTTAGCGTAAGTCGTTTGAGAAGTTCGAGTCCAGAAAGAGCAGGTGCGCAAACATTACGGTTGCCCATTTTGCCATTGCGGTGCGGGTCTATTGTTCGTTTGTTGATACAGAACAAAACGGAAATGGGGAAACTGACAGGAAAAGTAAAGCAGACGCTACATGACGTACTAGGCATACAGTCAGGTCGTTTGATAGGCTCGAGTCTCTGCGGCTTCACTTGACATATTTGGGCGGGGGACGATTTTAGTTTCTCTGGCCGGCGCTACACGACGTTCTAGTCTAGTTTGTCAGGTCGTTTGATAGCCTGGAGTCCAGAGAAATTGGAAAACGATCGTGGAGTCGGAGAATAATCGGTCAAACAACCTGATTTCCGACGACTGGCGGGAGGGGGTTTTTGTACAGGTCCCTGTTCTAGGCGAAGCCAGTTTCCATTCGGATCATCTGTATTGACTAGAAAGGGGAATAAATGGCATAGAAGATTAGTGGAACCCAATTGTGTAGAAGCGGCTGACACCCCTAGTAAGGGATATTAGTCTTGTTTAATTTTTGGGGCTTTAATATTGGACGGCTTTTGGCCGAAAAGAGACTTGGTGCGCATAGAAAAGAACACACATTAACAACATTAACATGGGCGGGCATATTTGCAGCTTCGCTTTTCAGTTCGGCGTCAACTACGTCATCATACGATTGGCCTGCGCCGTCTTGATCATTTCTGTACGCATCCACTGCAATTCCTTTTTGGAAGCGCTGATTTCAGCCCGAAGTTGGTCCAAGAGATAGAGGTCAGCCCCGAAATTTCCAGAAAGCCCCATGCATGGGCAATTAGCTTTCTGGTCACCTTGCATCTGCAGCGAGACAGTTCCATGCAAGTCAGAAAGTGGCTGTTGTAGTTCCTCGTCCTCACTATGCGGCTCCGCGACTTGGGTCTGACCTTATAGGTCACGATTTTCTGGCGGCACGATCCGTGATTCTGGCGAAATTTTTGTGAACCGCGCCATTAGCTCAGTCTTACATTCTGTCGTAGGTTTTCCTAGCACAGCAAACCACTTTTTCGATTGGACGACCGTATACACGTTCACTTCTGAATTTGTGGCAGTCTTTTGCTTTGTTTTATACTGTTTTATTTCCGTCGCGTGCTTTCTCTTCCAATGATCGCTAGAGAGTGCCTTCCTTCTATATACCATATCAGAACATCGCCTTAGGTACTATCGTACTTAAACTTATTGTCGTTTCTTTGTTCATTATTTATATTTGTTTACCCCGCTATTAAACTACTTGTGTTCTCATTTAAAATACGCGTCGAATGACACCTCAACTCTTAAAATCGGATGCTCCGTTCAAAAGTAATACGCAAATCAAGATTTTGGTGGACTTCTCAAAATGAAAGTTGTATTTTGTTTGTCAGATTGTCTTAAAACCTTTCTTTAGAGTCCTGAAAATTCAAGACGGTACTATAAACAGCTCAATATTAGAAACATTAGTTCTACCACTTTTGGAAAAACTAGCTAGTTTGGCGAGAAAACGGATATAAATAGCTTAATTTTGTACAACCATAACTTGTGAACTACTAAAGCTAGAGGCTTGTGCTATATATTATGTCGCTAGAAAGGTATTTGGAAATACTTTGGACGCCTTTCAAATCTAATTTGTCTTAATACCAGCGTTTTAAAATTATGGGCCAAAGTTGTTTTTTTTCAAGATTTTTTTTTACTTTTTTTCTGAGTTTTCAAAAACGTCTCTAACGTTTTGAAATTAAATTAGCCCTCAACTTTTGACGTGCGACACATTGTTGTAAAAAGTCTCGTGTCAAAGTGATTAATCAACAAAATGGCCACATTTACCAGTTCAGAACATCTAAGACTGCCTGAGAATTGACCTTTTTTGTGCGTATCCAAACTCTATTTGAAGGCCCTGGAAACTTCAGATGATGTTGAACAGCTTAATAGAGGAAACTTAACTTCTACCATTTTTGGAAAAATTATTTATCTAGTTTGGCAAGAAAACTTTCTAAGCTCCAAAGAAAAAAAATTTCACTCTGAACTTATAGCTAAAATAAGCGTAGACACCAGTTATAAGGGCAATAAGATCTCGTTTTCACTGTGAATTCTGTAAATCTTCTTTGGAACCGGCCAGGTTGCCACTTAAACTGATTTAAATAAATAAACAAACAATTAAAGTCGAACGCCGCATCCATATTTGTGTACGAACATCGAACTTACCGCCGTCGAACTTATCTGTCCACATTATTCGCACTCTTCACGTCGCTGTCTTTAAATTCGGCTCCAGCAAACAAACGACTTCGCAGCAACACCAACAACATTGTGAGTCCCACCGAGCGCGTGCCTGACGCTCCGCCGTCGTGGCTCCTAGAAATGCTCACCTCGCGCTTCAAAGAACAAACTGAGCAAATAGCATCCTATGTGCGGGACGCAGAGGAGCGTATTCTAGATGGGCTTACGAGCCGCTTAGAATGCATTGCAGCCGAGATGAAGCAGTATGGAGAGCGTGTCACCATCGTGGAGAGCGAGGTGGCACAGTTACGCGCTGGAAGGGATCAGCTGAGTGAACGCGTCAAGAATCTGGAACGGGAGGGTGGCGAGCTGACCACCCTGAGAGAGAGAGAGGGGGAGGTCGAGGCAAAATTGGCAGCACAGCAAATGGCAAATCAGGCGTGTGACTTACGCTTTCATGGAATTCCATTTATTGAGGGGGAAAACTTGAAGGTGCTGTATACCCAGCTCTGATTTTCTCTTAAGCTAGCACCGCCACCGAAAATCAAGGAGCTATTCCGGGCCAGAAAGTCACAAAACTCTTCTGTAGACCTGGTGGTCATAATACGCATGGAGAATCAGCACGAAAAAATCACGCTGCTGCGCTGTATCGGAGCTTATCGTCGCGCAGCAAAACAACAACTAAGTTTGCATATGATGGGCTTCGACTTACAAGCCGCTCTCTATGTCAATGAGCAGCTTCTTAGGGAGCACTATGTAATGTTTAAAGAGGCAATAAAGCTTAAAAAGCGCAGACTGCTCTCTGCTGTTGTTACCCGCAGAGGTGTAGTCCACGTCCGGTGCAGTGATAAAATCGACTGCATCGAGAGTGTGGATCAGCTTTTGACGCTCTCGCAAGACCTTGACGCTGATAAGCCAGCCTCTCCTCTCTCTTCTCAGCTCTCTTCATCGTCGTGCGCTGCAACTTCGTCATCTGCGATGGACGGAATCTTGGACGTTGATGCACTATGGTCAGTACAAACAAGTGGCCCTACGACACCAAGCAATAATTGTTACGCGCGGAGTCCATCACCGTTTTGCGCGAGTAAACAAAGTCGCGGACAAAGGAAAAGACAATATAACAATAGACAATTGAAATACTGGTCAAAATGCGAATAGACAAGATACATAAAGTAAAACTAATTAGTTACTAGGTAGGAAAGTATTATTGATTTAAAGATAGGAAGTGAGTCGGTAGTAGATATTAGGTGATATAGTCTATTATATTCATTGCAAAGTACTCTAAAAGGTTCATGCATTGGATAATTAGAGATACAGTGATTTAATACGAAAGGAATATAGTTTCTAGTGAATCTATTTGGCACATTAAAATGCAGGCGACCCAGTAACTCGGGACTCTCATGATGAGCTTAACCTATAACAAAGTGGGAAGGTGCTCACGCGAGAAGTGGAATAAGTCAAGAGTAATGACTTAACTTTCGACGGATAACATTGACAATAGGGAATCGCATTGCACGGCTCGCGACGGTCCATTTGGCACACGAATGTGTGGAGGGGAGGGAATATGGACGAAACACAGCGCGATCGTATTACGATCAAGCGACAGCTGAGCTTGTGGGGCATTGGGGACTGATGACTGACGAACTTTATACACCATTATTTTCCAGGCACTTTTAAACATTTATTCTCGTAATGTTGGAGAGGATAGAGGCTTACCAAGATCCCACGACTCAAATACGACGTAAATTATGCCGGCAAATATGGTGCCTGAACCTTGGCCCAAGTCCTTTTCAAGAGTCGTAACAGAATTGGCGCCCAACGTTAGGATTTTTCATATTCCTTAATTAATTTTATTAGGATCGGAGTGGATATTCCCAGATATGGCATAGCTTTCATTTTTATTTGCCAGGAGTAATTTGTCTGAGCTTGAGTGCGCGTACTTACTTTTTTGTCAAGCTAGTAACTGTAAAGTCCAACCCACTCAATCAGATCTTTGTCTCAGAATAGAGGCTTGACTTTAAGTTTTTTTTAATTTTTACACCCGTTACTCGTAGAGTAAGGGTATACTAGATTCGTCGGAAAGTATGTAACAGGTAGAAGGAAAAGTTATATATTCTGGATCAGGATCACTAACCGAGTCGATCTAGCCATTTCCGTCTGTTCGTCTGTCCGTCTGTCTGTCTGCCGTTTGTCCGTATAAACGCTGTGATCTCAGAACTATAAAAGCTGCAATATTGCATGCAGATTCTAGAGATTCCCGCTCAGCGCAAGTTTGTTTCGTCAGGGTGCCACACTCCATCTGACGCCCACAAACCACCCAAAACTGTGGTTCCTACAGTTTTCGTGTCAGAAAAAAAATTGTAACTGACTTAAAACGCCAATTTTAACGCCCACAAACCGCCCAAAACTGTGGCGCCCATTGTTTTCAGGTAGCTGGCACACTACAATCTCGCTTTCCTGCTTACATATCTCAATCTTCACATGGTCCCTTTAGCTGACTAACGGGTATCTGATAGTCTAGGCACTCGACTTTAGCGTTTTCTCTTGTTGTCTTTTACAATCGTTGAAATCCCCTGTATTGTTCATGTGCGAAATTACTAGAATTTCCTTAAATCTAGACTAAAAACTAAGACTACAACTAAAACTATGAACTATCCTTTTTATAATACTATACTTACAGGTATGGGCTGACCGACTATTTGTTGAAATATACGTAAATACAATTTAGATGTGCATTCTGGCCGACGCTGCCGACGTGCTAGCCTTAGCGTAAGTCGTTTGAGAAGTTCGAGTCCAGAAAGAGCAGGTGCGCAAACATTACGGTTGCCCATTTTGCCATTGCGGTGCGGGTCTATTGTTCGTTTGTTGATACAGAACAAAATGGAAATGGGGAAACTGACAGGAAAAGTAAAGCAGACGCTACATGACGTACTAGGCATACAGTCAGGTCGTTTGATAGGCTCGAGTCTCTGCGGCTTCACTTGACATATTTGGGCGGGGGACGATTTTAGTTTCTCTGGCCGGCGCTACACGACGTTCTAGTCTAGTTTGTCAGGTCGTTTGATAGCCTGGAGTCCAGAGAAATTGGAAAACGATCGTGGAGTCGGAGAATAATCGGTCAAACAACCTGATTTCCGACGACTGGCGGGAGGGGGTTTTTGTACAGGTCCCTGTTCTAGGCGAAGCCAGTTTCCATTCGGATCATCTGTATTGACTAGAAAGGGGAATAAATGGCATAGAAGATTAGTGGAACCCAATTGTGTAGAAGCGGCTGACACCCCTAGTAAGGGATATTAGTCTTGTTTAATTTTTGGGGCTTTAATATTGGACGGCTTTTGGCCGAAAAGAGACTTGGTGCGCATAGAAAAGAACACACATTAACAACATTAACATGGGCGGGCATATTTGCAGCTTCGCTTTTCAGTTCGGCGTCAACTACGTCATCATACGATTGGCCTGCGCCGTCTTGATCATTTCTGTACGCATCCACTGCAATTCCTTTTTGGAAGCGCTGATTTCAGCCCGAAGTTGGTCCAAGAGATAGAGGTCAGCCCCGAAATTTCCAGAAAGCCCCATGCATGGGCAATTAGCTTTCTGGTCACCTTGCATCTGCAGCGAGACAGTTCCATGCAAGTCAGAAAGTGGCTGTTGTAGTTCCTCGTCCTCACTATGCGGCTCCGCGACTTGGGTCTGACCTTATAGGTCACGATTTTCTGGCGGCACGATCCGTGATTCTGGCGAAATTTTTGTGAACCGCGCCATTAGCTCAGTCTTACATTCTGTCGTAGGTTTTCCTAGCACAGCAAACCACTTTTTCGATTGGACGACCGTATACACGTTCACTTCTGAATTTGTGGCAGTCTTTTGCTTTGTTTTATACTGTTTTATTTCCGTCGCGTGCTTTCTCTTCCAATGATCGCTAGAGAGTGCCTTCCTTCTATATACCATATCAGAACATCGCCTTAGGTACTATCGTACTTAAACTTATTGTCGTTTCTTTGTTCATTATTTATATTTGTTTAAACAACACTGTGGACGGCAGTCTACGTCGTAACGAAGCGCACCAGGATGGTTTGCGACTACTATATAAACACGAAGAAATGAAAATCTACTGTAATCGTCCGATTGTTTCGAGTGATACATCAATCGAAAGGTATTGCAAAAAATTGAAAATATGATGTGTTGGGGCCGCTGGGTATAAATACACCCCGCTATTAAACTACTTGTGTTCTCATTTAAAATACGCGTCGAATGACACCTCAACTCTTAAAATCGGATGCTCCGTTCAAAAGTAATACGCAAATCAAGATTTTGGTGGACTTCTCAAAATGAAAGTTGTATTTTGTTTGTCAGATTGTCTTAAAACCTTTCTTTAGAGTCCTGAAAATTCAAGACGGTACTATAAACAGCTCAATATTAGAAACATTAGTTCTACCACTTTTGGAAAAACTAGCTAGTTTGGCGAGAAAACGGCTATAAATAGCTTAATTTTGTACAACCATAACTTGTGAACTACTAAAGCTAGAGGCTTGTGCTATATATTATGTCGCTAGAAAGGTATTTGGAAATACTTTGGACGCCTTTCAAATCTAATTTGTCTTAATACCAGCGTTTTAAAATTATGGGCCAAAGTTGTTTTTTTTTCAAGATTTTTTTTTACTTTTTTTCTGAGTTTTCAAAAACGTCTCTAACGTTTTGAAATTAAATTAGCCCTCAACTTTTGACGTGCGACACATTGTTGTAAAAAGTCTCGTGTCAAAGTGATTAATCAACAAAATGGCCACATTTACCAGTTCAGAACATCTAAGACTGCCTGAGAATTGACCTTTTTTGTGCGTATCCAAACTCTATTTGAAGGCCCTGGAAACTTCAGATGATGTTGAACAGCTTAATAGAGGAAACTTAACTTCTACCATTTTTGGAAAAATTATTTATCTAGTTTGGCAAGAAAACTTTCTAAGCTCCAAAGAAAAAAAATTTCACTCTGAACTTATAGCTAAAATAAGCGTAGACACCAGTTATAAGGGCAATAAGATCTCGTTTTCACTGTGAATTCTGTAAATCTTCTTTGGAACCGGCCAGGTTGCCACTTAAACTGATTTAAATAAATAAACAAACAATTAAAGTCGAACGCCGCATCCATATTTGTGTACGAACATCGAACTTACCGCCGTCGAACTTATCTGTCCACATTCTTCGCACTCTTCACGTCGCTGTCTTTAAATTCGGCTCCAGCAAACAAACGACTTCGCAGCAACACCAACAACATTGTGAGTCCCACCGAGCGCGTGCCTGACGCTCCGCCGTCGTGGCTCCTAGAAATGCTCACCTCGCGCTTCAAAGAACAAACTGAGCAAATAGCATCCTATGTGCGGGACGCAGAGGAGCGTATTCTAGATGGGCTTACGACCCGCTTAGAATGCATTGCAGCCGAGATGAAGCAGTATGGAGAGCGTGTCACCATCGTGGAGAGCGAGGTGGCACAGTTACGCGCTGGAAGGGATCAGCTGAGTGAACGCGTCAAGAATCTGGAACGGGAGGGTGGCGAGCTGACCACCCTGAGAGAGAGAGAGGGGGAGGTCGAGGCAAAATTGGCAGCACAGCAAATGGCAAATCAGGCGTGTGACTTACGCTTTCATGGAATTCCATTTATTGAGGGGGAAAACTTGAAGGTGCTGTATACCCAGCTCTGATTTTCTCTTAAGCTAGCACCGCCACCGAAAATCAAGGAGCTATTCCGGGCCAGAAAGTCACAAAACTCTTCTGTAGACCTGGTGGTCATAATACGCATGGAGAATCAGCACGAAAAAATCACGCTGCTGCGCTGTATCGGAGCTTATCGTCGCGCAGCAAAACAACAACTAAGTTTGCATATGATGGGCTTCGACTTACAAGCCGCTCTCTATGTCAATGAGCAGCTTCTTAGGGAGCACTATGTAATGTTTAAAGAGGCAATAAAGCTTAAAAAGCGCAGACTGCTCTCTGCTGTTGTTACCCGCAGAGGTGTAGTCCACGTCCGGTGCAGTGATAAAATCGACTGCATCGAGAGTGTGGATCAGCTTTTGACGCTCTCGCAAGACCTTGACGCTGATAAGCCAGCCTCTCCTCTCTCTTCTCAGCTCTCTTCATCGTCGTGCGCTGCAACTTCGTCATCTGCGATGGACGGAATCTTGGACGTTGATGCACTATGGTCAGTACAAACAAGTGGCCCTACGACACCAAGCAATAATTGTTACGCGCGGAGTCCATCACCGTTTTGCGCGAGTAAACAAAGTCGCGGACAAAGGAAAAGACAATATAACAATAGACAATTGAAATACTGGTCAAAATACGAATAGACAAGATACATAAAGTAAAACTAATTAGTTACTAGGTAGGAAAGTATTATTGATTTAAAGATAGGAAGTGAGTCGGTAGTATATATTAGGTGATATAGTCTATTATATTCATTGCAAAGTACTCTAAAAGGTTCATGCATTGGATAATTAGAGATACAGTGATTTAATACGAAAGGAATATAGTTTCTAGTGAATCTATTTGGCACATTAAAATGCAGGCGACCCAGTAACTCGGGACTCTCCACATCACCATGAATAAGATTTCTAATAAACGTAATACCAAGCATAGTTCTACGGTTAGCTAATGATGGTAGGTTAATTAGAAGTAGTCTACCAGAGTAGGATGGTAGTATTAGGCTTGTATCCCAGTTAAGTCTCCGTAAGGCAAATATTAACAAATTTTTTTGCATAGACTCAATCCGGTCTATATGCACCCCATATTGGGGACTCCAAACAGGAGCGCACTACTCAAGAATTGGACGGACTAATGAAATAAACAAGGTCTTTGTGGCATAGGGATCATCGAATTCATTCGACCACCTTTTGATAAATGCAAGCACGCCCCTGGCTTTATTTACCATAGTAGTAATGTGATCAGAAAATTTAAGTATAGGATCCATGTAGACTCCTAGGTCATCAGCATGCGTTATCCTCTCTAACACACAACCACTCAAAGTATAAGTTGAATAGTGAGGGCTGACACGAAAAAAGGTCATTAGTTTACACTTAGAACCATTTAAATTTAATTGATTATCCATGCACCATGTTTGAAATGCATTGAGATTAGAAGCAAAACTTTGTGCGGAGTCATTATATTGCAGGCACAACTTAACGTCATCTGCGTACATAAGTACACGTGACTTCGCTAAGACTAATGGAAGGTCATTTATAAATAATGTAAACAGGTGTGGGGCAAGATGACTTCCTTGTGGTACACCGGACGTAACTCGGATTAGGGATGAAAAAGAGTTTTTTAAAATTACCCTTTGAGTCGTTTCATTCAAATAACTAACGATTCAACTAAGAAGATCACCTGGAAACCCTAAAAGGTCCAATTTGCGGACTAGAATCGGGTGGTTTACAGAATCAAACGTCTTACTAAAATCAGTGTAAACCACATCAGTCTGACGATTTTATTGTCGGTGACCTACGTTTTATAAATCCGTGTTGACAAGAGGAAATAAGGGAACTACAACTGTGTTGTAAATGGGGCGAATGTTCTAAAAGAGCTTCGGTATAGCTGATAGCTTTGAAATACCTCTGTAATTACATGCGTTCAATTTACATCCTTTTTTATGAAGCGGGATATCAAACGACTTTTTCCATCTGTGTGGGAAATCGGACGTTTCTAAAGACAAATTAAAAAGTTTGTGCAATGGTCTACACAAAGTCTCAGCGCAATACCTAAGCACACATCCAGGGACTCTGTCAGGACCCGGAGAGTAGAGTGGTTTGACCCTTTGCAAATCTAAAAGAAGTGAGGTTTCACTTATAACAGGACAAAAAATAAAGTTTGATTTAGGCATGTCATATCGGTAAGACTGATCTGAAGGACTTGATGTTGAATAGGTGGCTTGAAAAAACTGTGCAAAAAGATCGGCTATGACCTGATCAGTGTCTGCGGACGAATTTTCCTCTTTAAGTGATGTGTCTTAACAAAATTATAAAACTGTTTTGGATCCAGTGTAAGCTGGGTCTTGCAACGAGCTAAATAGTTTTTATAACACTGGGCGTTAAGCACGGTAAAATCAGACCGAGCACTTAAGTATCGGGAAAAGGCAGCGTGTAAAACGGAAGCACTAAACTTCTCGTAGAGTTAAGACTTTACATTTTTAAGTCGAGTCAGCTCTTTGTTAAACCACGAAGGTTGGTTTGAATTTTTATGATAATACTTAGGAACCCATGTATCAAAAACTGCGTTTTATACATTATAAAATATATTAACAGCTTCAGTTATATTAGAACATAAGTACAGATTAGACCAATCCGGGCAAGCTAAAAAGCTATTAATGAGTGCAAAGTTTGCTCTACGAAAGCAGGGGATGCGATTAGCTGACTTTTCAGATAGTTCATGCATTTTTGTACCCGTGTCAATAGTCAGCTCTAGCGTTGGGTGATATGAATCTACTGGTAGAGTGATTCCAGAGGTTCTAGCTATGCAAACACAATTTGGACTGGAAACAAAGCATAGATCGAGTAATCGTCCTAATGAATTTAAAACGTGATTTACTTGAGACAATGAAATCATGCCGCGTTGAAGGTAACAATATATTTGATGTTTCGACGGTGGACCATGTCGCCTAGGTATATTAAAGTCTCCTAAAACTATAAACTGATCCTTATCTGATAGTTTACTTGAAATAAACTGGAAGCGGACATATGATTTGCATATATTGGGAAAAAGATGACGGCGCAATATATGAACATGTTATGTATATTGAAATACCCGGAAGGGATAGTTTTGTACACAGAAATTCAATGTCATTTATTTCGTCGGACGTCATTACTTCAGACGTTAATTCTAAGTCAACTGCAATTAAAACTCCACCTCCACGTCGGGACGGACGATCAAGCTTGTAAGTTGTGTACTTACTTGGAAAAACTTCGGAACTAAGAATTTCCGGTTTTAAACAGGATTCTGTAAACACAATAGCATGGGAAGACAAGGAAAAACTATCAGTATACAATTTGGTCAACTTACTTTGTAAGCCTCTTGTATTCTGATAGGAAAGCTGAAGAAAAGAATCTAGTTTTTGAGATAGATGAGGATGTAGATGTGGATGGCTCTTCAAAGGGATTTCCAACTTCCTTTGAACGAATTTTCTTTTTTTTAGCTTCGTACTCTTTATTGGCTTAGCACATAGTTGCAAAATGAGCACATGGAACACCGATCTTAAATGATGATACTTACCTAGCATAAGGAAAGTTAAATCGTTCAACCTTTAGATCATCAATCTGAACTTTGTTACGGATATAGGCCGTAATGTCCAGGGATGAAAGGTCAGGACTCAGCCGAGAAACAAAAATTTGTTTCCGCTGCGGTACAGATACAGGTACAGGTGACTGTTTTAGGTACCACGCATGTGACAGATTTTGGTACTAAGGCATTTATGGCTGCACTACCAGTTTCAGTCGGTAATCCGGACGTTAAGTCAACATGCGGCGTTGGAATTATTATTGTATTACTTATAACAGATTTTGCGGGCGTTTCATGCGGCAAAATCTCGCGTCCTTTGCATTCGGAAACCGAATCTTTTTTAGCTTTCGACTTCAGTACCATTTGTGCGGCAGCTGAGTTCGACTGCTGTGCTGCAGACCCCGGGTCGCCAGAGAGAATTACACTAGCGGCAACCGTGGGTTGTCTATCGACCGCGATCTTTTTACGCTTAGGAGAATCGGGCTCAGATAGCATACGGCTAGTGAGCTGCGAATCAAGCGCCACAAGCAGATCCGTATTTCTACGGCTGTTCTGGATTAATTCCGTAACAGTGCTTTTTGTAAGCCGCCTTATAGAGAGTGCCTGGGTTTCATAAGCAATGCATTCATCACAATAATAGCGCAAGCCACTTCTCATGTCGATTGCATCGCGTACCAGGCCCGAATAGCCAAGGCATTTTGCATGAAAAATATTCTCGCACGAATGGCACGAAATGCTTTGTTCCATTTCTTTAAAGTGCAGACAGCCATTATCGCGATATTCCGAACCACAGTTCAAAGAGAATAAAGCTACGCAAGTAAAAGAGAGAAATAGAGAGCGGGAGTGAGTAAGCTGGGGGAGCAAAAGTTTTTTATGTTCCAACAACAAAGTTATATGCAGGAATGCGGGAGAGCGGGTAACTACCTTTTAGACTCTTAGCGCTCCAAACATCGTTTGGAAGAAAATAAGAAGGCAATTAGAAAAAAACAATAGCAACAAAAGCTGCACAGAGATTAGACGTGCACTCGCGAAGCGAACGGATGTTGTTAGGGACATAAAAAGTTATATAAATGTAGGAAAATATGAAATAAGGCCCGATGGTTTATGGACAAAAAGAACAAAAATTCGGACCGCAAGACAAAAACACGACCGTAAGAACAATTTTAGTTTAAAACTAGGAAAAACTCTATAGTCGAGTAATTCGACTATCAGATACCCGACACTCAGCTAAAGGGACCAAAGGGAAATGGAGATATGCAAGCAGCAAAGGGAGATTGAAATGCGCCACCTACCGGCGGTATACAGATTTAAGCGTTAAGGTCGTTAGAGTGGGCGTGGCAAACTTTTTGGATCAATCGATAGGTGACCAATACATTTCAGTTAAAATTTTTATTCTAGCATGAAAACTGTAGGAGCCACAGTTTTGGGCGGCTTGTGGGCGTTAAAGTGGGTGTGGCACTCTGCTGAAACTTGCGCTGCGCAGGAATCTAAGAAATCTGCATGCCTAATCCCAGTATTGTAGCTTTTCTAGTTTCCGAGATCTCAGCGTTCATACGGACAGACGGACATGGCTAGATCGACTAGGCTAGTGATCCTGATCAAGAATATATACACTTTATGGGGTCGGAAACGCTTCCTTCTGCCTGTTACATACTTTCCGACCAATCTAGTATACCCTTTTACTCTATGAGTAACGGGTATAAGGAGACACCCGTTACTCAGCTAAAGGGAATGAGAGATTGCACACCACAAAAAAGCGCATCGTAGCGTTCAATCCCATCGGCTGCTTACATAATTTCACTAGAACGCCACTTTGCGTCTGTAGGAATAAAAGTAAGGTGGCTTGTTAGTGAAATCTTATAAGCAGCCGATTTACTGCATGAATACGAACGCGCACCTGGAGAGAGAATACTACTATATATAGCAGCAGAATTGAAAATCTGCAGTGATGATACGATCATAACTAGTGATACACCAATCAAAAGGTGTTGTAAAACTAGAAAGATTGCTTACCAACCCTTAAACCTTTTTATTTGACTTGAAAAAAAATCACGGTGAAATCGGAAAATTTATAAATAAGAAAACAAGATATTGGGGGCTTTCCAAATTGAAAATGTTTGTCCCTTTGTTTTTGGGTTTTTATGAATTCCTTTTTGGGTTTTAGGGACTATATGTGTGTACTAAGAAGACTAGAAAGAAACATTTGTTACTTTTGAAAAAAGCACGCTAGTTAGGCGGGAAATCCAAAAAATTAGCTCGCTTATAGTTTCTAAACAACGAATGCTACAAATACGTTCTATATGTCAGTATGCTAATCACGCTGCCTTTGCTTAGATTCTCTAAGTACAAGTACAATAGATTTAAAGTTATAGAAAATAATGGTTTTGCCTTTAAACCACTTTTTGTCTATTTCCTCAAAAATTTTAGAAGGGGCATTTAGAAAGTGTATTTATTTAATTGATACCATAACCCTTGTAAGTTGAAGGAGCGATCGTTATGACCCCTTACGACCTTAAGAGGTATTTGAATTATTAGTTGTTCTGGTTTTTCTTTTATATTTTGACACACTATATATGCATTTTTAATAGGTCGTTATAGACCGCCATGTTTGAATACCTTCGGAAAATGGTTTGCAATGCGAAATAACAACACTTTGTGAAATTAAGAACAAATTGGAACATTTGATTTTCGCTTTTCTCGTCCCTTTGATCGGTAGTGTAAGTTGCACTCGTTAAGGTTCCGATTCAGCCAATAAGAATTTATACAACATGAATCTTTTGGTTTACTATCTTTTTATTGAATATCTCTCGTGGTTTTTTTACATTTTAGAGTATCACTAAAGATCGCGCAGCTGCGCCGAAGCGAAGCCGGCAGCAGAGCGATCAGCACTTATGTATATATTTGTATGACTAAGTGACGACGAAAAGTCGCCGCCGCAAAGGGGAGGTATTATGTTCACATGGTGACAGAGCGGTCGCGCATGCCAGACATGCCGACTAAGCGCTGTCTAAGCCCATTGCTCTCAACTGCGGTCGTATTACCAGGCACTTCAGAAACTGCTTGGATCAAGAGGCGAAGTTCCGTGGAATATACTGAAATCATTGCACTTCCCACCTTCCAATCTAAACCGTGCAGGTTTATCAGCAGGGGAAAATTTTAGGTATCCAGTTCTGCTTTTGTTAAAGCCTACCCAAAACCTGAGATAAATATATGTGTGGAAGTACAGCTCAGTAGCCTAATACAAACCACGAAATAAAGGACCAAAAAAAAAGAGCAAATATAACCTACGTATGTAATATAAAATCAAGAAAGGTAGTTAACTTCGGCAAGCCGAAGTTTGTATACCCTTGCAGTTATATTTTTAAAATTTAATTCGAAATTCTTAAAAATAAAAAAATTATATTCCCAATAGATAAAATGTCAAAAAACACCTTAACTATGATTTGTTTCATAATATTTTCCCACCAATTTTGCGATCGAAATTCAGATCTAATTAAAAAATGTTATTTCCAAGCGTAGGAGGTTATATGTTAAAAAACACCAAAGATATAATTTTTATAAAATTTTTTCCGATTATTTCAATGGGAGCTATAAGAAATAGTTGTCCGATTCGGCTAGTTCCGACTTATATACTACCTGCAAAAGAAAGAAGACTTTTGGGAAAGTTTTAGCCCGATAGCTTTAAAACTGAGAGACTAGTTTGCTTAGAAACAGACGGACAGACGCCCATACGGACATGGCTAGACCGACTAGTGACTGATCAGTGATGCTGCTCAAGAATATATATACTTTATGGGGTCGAAAATGTCTCCTTCACTGCGTTCAAACTTCTGACTAAAATCATAATACCCTCTGCAAGGGTATAACAAGGAAGAACGCTACAGTCGAGTACCTCGACTATCACATATCCGTTACTCAGCTAAAAGGACCAAAGGAAATGGATATATGCAAGCAGTAAAGCTAGATTGATATGCGCCACCTTCCCGCGACCTCAATATATGGTTATGTGGGCGGTAGACAGGTTTAGGCGTTATGGGCGTTAGAGTGGGCGTGGTAAACTTTTTTTTGGGTCAATCGATAGGTATTGATGAGAACAATACATTTCAGTTAAAATTTATATTTTAGCATCAAAACTGAAGGAGCCACAGTTTTGGGCGGTTTGTGGGCGTGAGTGGGCGTGGCACTTTTCTGAAACAAACTTGCGCTGCGCAGGAATCTTAGGAGTCTGCATGCCTAATCCCAGTATTGTAGCTCCTAGTAGCTCATAGTTTCCGAGATCTCAGCGTTCATACGCTAGATCGACTCGGCTAGTGATCCTGATGATGAATTAATATACTTGATGGGGTCGGAAACGCTTCCTTCTACCTGTTACATACTTTCTGACGAGTCTAGTATACCCTTTTACTCTACGAGTAACGGGTATAATTTCCGTCTATACAGCAAATTTAAGTTAACCTGGTTAAAGCTGACCAAAGAAAAAAAAATTATTCCAAACATAATATCAACAATAAAAGTCAACAAATAAAAACTTATTAAAATTAAACATAATTAAACACCACAACATTATCTCATTATCAGCAACGGAAGGTCTTTCATCGCGAGTGGACTTCATGTAAGTTAAACCAGTGCTTGATATTATTAGATTTCCAGTTTTTTTTTTATAAAAATTACGTAATTCAATGCTATCGTTGAATGGCGATGGAAAAGCATTCTTTTCTTCGCGCAGGATCACACTCCCATTTTTCCCGCAGTAGTTGGGAAAGACGACTTCTGGGACAATTTGCATATTAATGGCCCCCGCCCCCTTACTAATTAGCATATTAATGACCCCCGCCTCTCACTAATTAACATATTAATGGCCCCCGCCTCTTCATTAATGTATGCGGGTTCTGGGGCAATTAGCATAATACAATAAATTATCTGATTTTAAAAGGTTTAGATGTCATAAAAATGTCACGATCATATCCATAAAGAGTATACTAAATTGCACCCACCCCCACACCACCATGTGACAATACTGATCACGTGACCTTTTTCCCCATTATATTATATAATAATACATTCTGGCTTCGTTCCGGCGATTTGCATAGAAGAGGCAGGCGCACGTTTCCGACGTCAGTTCAGAATTACAAAATGTAAAGTGTTCACCTTAATTCGTAGTTTTTGTGTTTAGAAGGTATTGAAAATGCTGACCAATTATCTGTCCTTTAAATTGTTTAATAAATTGGTCAATTTCCTCATGAAACTTCATTTTTTAAATTTTGTTTTCTTGTAGGTCCTTACACATCTAGTCTCAACTTTAAAAATAATGTATAAAAATCATTTTATTTTTTTGAAGCTACTTTTAAAAAGTGTCAAAATAATGTATGCATTGTTAAGAGCACAAACCCCGCCCTTGAGGTGTGTTTCACAATAGGGAAACTGGTTTCCTTTAAACCTGTTTAATGACGGACAGCCCATTTCCTCGATATTAATGAGCTGACCACTCCCAAAAAACGTCTGTAGAAATCGTTTCTTTTCCACACCTTTACAAATAATTTGTTTTCCGCTTGTAATTGTCCTTAAATACTTTCGAGTTTGTGGAAAACTATTTTCTCCATCGTTCCAAAAAATTTTGTGATGTGTATTGGCTAACCAAATTGCAGTCTTCCGAGATTTTGTATTTAGCAAAGTAAAATCATTTGGCGGTTCTATTAAAAAACTTTTTCTCAAGTTTGGATCTTTTTCCAATACAATTCCAATTTCCTTTAGAACAAAATTATTATTATTATCAAAGAAACCTTGAACATCAATCGAAACAGTATCTTTCAACATTTTTCTAATGTTAAAGAAATCATTGTACTAGTCCGTTTAGTGGTAGTATATTCAACTAAACGGTCCTGTATGAGGAGACAGTAAGCTTGGGAATTTTCATGTCTTGGTGTCTTTAGTTCTATTGAAATTCTCACATCAATAGGACCAATTTTTACTAATTCGTTTTGATATGAAAAATCAACCACAATAATAGGGGTCTTCAATTTAAATTCATTTGGGGTCAAAAATGGTTGTGATTCACGTTTATAGTAACTAGATTGAAATCTTGTATACATTTCATATAGGTGAGCATACTAATTCTTACTAAAATCAACATTAAGACTATTATGGGTATGACTCAGAATTCAAGTGAACTTTCAAGTTTGATAAGTTATTTGTCATAAGTTCTCCATTTAGTGCAAGTCCAATTATGGCAAATCTTGGTTTTTTCGCGGTTAGCCGACAATTTCACATTTCAGCTCTGTTGACTCCCATACCCCAATTTGGGTTTAACATATAAATCCCAACTCTGGAATGCGATTGGTAGGTTTAGACCACTTTTAATGATATCGTACATCTTAATTTTTGTAAAATCGCTTAGAGTTACATGGGGAATTTTCCAGGTTTTATTCGTAATTTCCGGTTAAAAAGTTTGTTCATTTCTGGTTTGTTCAAGATTCACCACGATTCTTAGTTAGCATCAACACTAGTTCGTGTTTACAATTTAACAAAACTTTTTTATTATCCTCAGCCAATCCCAACAAAATTATATTGGTACAGAAAAGTTGAAGTGGGGTCCCGTAGAAATTTCGTCTCCACTGCTCCATCCAGAATTTAATAGGTATTGACTTTGAAGATTATCCAGAGATATATAATTTTTTAGGGTAGTACTCATATTGACATGGACTTGACACGTTGGACACATTGTATTTAGTTGTTACCTAGCAGTACTTTGATGGTTACTTTCTGTTTACTCTTGTTTTTGGATGGTTACTTTTGTATAGTACCTGTACAGCACTTGGTTTTGGATGGTTACTACCTGTATAGTATCTGTAAAGTACTTTGTTTTAAATGGTAACTAAATGTTAACAAGTTTTATGAGTTGCTGTAGTCTCTTATTAAGAATTATCAAAGTACACAAGTTAAAGTTTCTAAGATGTGTTAGCCAAACACACTTGCAGTGAACTATAATTACCTGACCGTCATCAAAGTCACATGCCCAAGACCCAAGGACATTGAGTAAAATACTTCCCCTTCATTTGTACCTGTAGTTTTTTATACCCGTTACTCGTAGAGTAAAAGGGTATACTAGATTCGTCGGAAAGTATGTAACAGGCAGAAGGAAGCGTTTCCGACCCCATAAAGTATATATATTCTTGATCAGGATCACTAGCCGAGTCGATCTAGCCATGTCCGTCTGTCCGTCTGTCCGTATGAACGCTGAGATCTCGAAAACTATAAGAGCTACAATACTGGGATTTGGCATGCATATTCCTGAGCTTCTTACGCAGCGCAAGTTTGTTTCAGTAGAATGCCACGCCCACTCTAACGCCCACAAACCGCCCAAGACTGTGGCTCCTACAGTTTTGATGCTAGAATAAAAATTTTAACTGAAATGTATTGTTCTCATCAATACCTATCGATTGACCTAAAAAAAAGTTTGCCACGCCCACTTTATCGCCCACAAAACGCCCCCAAACTTAAAAAATTCGTAAATTTGAACGTCGATATCTCGGAAACTATCAAAGATAGAGAATCGGAATTTCAGATTTAGATTCCGTAGCTTTGTACGCAGCGCAATTTTGTTACGCGAATATGCCACGCCCACTCTAACGCCCACAATTTTCATGCTAGATACAAAATTTTAACTGAACTGTATTGGTCTCGTCAATACCTATCGATTGACCCAAAAAAAAATTTGCCACGCCCACCCTAACGCCCATAACGCTTAAATTTGTCTACCGCCGGTAGGTGGCGCATTTCAGTCTTGCTTTGCTGCTTGCTTATCTCCATTTCCCTTTGGTCCCTTTAGCTGAGTAACGGGTATCTGATAGTCGAGGCACTCGACTATAGCGTTCTTTCTTGTTTTAATTACAGTCAGAAACAAAATATGTAGGATCATTCAATATTTTGTTATATATTTTATTATTGTAAACATATTTCATTTAATTCATAATTAATTATATTTTATGTATATTTGTATATAATTAATTTTCTTACTCCATCCCTCTGTAAGAAACATGTCGGTTATTAATCTTCGTTCCAAACGCACGTTCTCTAGTTCTCTTCTATTTGTATACTATTTGTATGAGTAAGGCATCATTATCTAAGATTCTGAATAAGTTTAATAAACTCCTTAATTACAATACTCATCTGGTTTTCGTGATTCATGATGGCGGTTGAGCTGCTTGGACTTTGATTACTAGCTGTTATTAACTGTTATGAGCTATTATTAGATGGTTACTATCTGCTTGGTAGATGTCTATTAGTTGCTTACTAGTTTTTATTAGCTGGTTACTATATGTTTAGTAGATGTATACAAGTTGTTTAATAGCTGGTTTCTATATGTTTAGTAGATGTATACAAGTTCTTTACTAGATGTATACAAGTTGTTTACTAGCTGTTAAGTATCTGGTTTCTATATGTTAGGTAGACCCTTCAGTTCCAAAAGTTTCACTTGTGAATCACCTTGGGAATCACCTGGTACATGTCCTAGTGCACAAGTGAAGAACAAGTGACGCTCCATATAGAAAATTGTATGGGATGTCCGCATTTTCACAAGTGAAAATTCAAATGAAAATTTTTCGAAGTCCTACGGGATTTCACTTGTTCCTTATACTCATTTTTCGTATGGCCTGTCACGTGCCGGTGACTCGTCCCAAGTGAATCACATGGGAAAATCAGAATTTTTCCTTCAGTTTTCACTTGTGAAATCACTTGCAAGGGACACGTCCCAAGTGAATCACTTGTGAAAATCAGAATTTTTCCTAGAGTTTTCAATAAAAAAAATATAGAATTTAATTCATTTTATTTTAATTCATTTTAATTATATGGTACTATTTAGATTTTCAAAAATTGTACAATTATTGTTTCTGTTTTTTTGCTTCGTAAGCTTATTTTTAACGTTAGACATCGCCGTTCTTAAACCTTTGTCCGGGTCCTCTGAATTCTTGGCCAACGCTCCTGAAAAAACATTTGTATGTTTAAAAAATGCGTTTTATTTGTTTAATTGTATATTTACCTTTTATAGCTTGTTGGAGAATTTTTATTGGCACAAAACATTTCGTCATCCACTTTCGGCTAACGGAACCCATTGAATACCTTCAAAATTTACGTACTTTAAACTAAGATCAATGCACAACATCTTAAACTTAATGTAGCACTTACCTGACTTTATTATATTAACTAAACGATTAAAGTAACTCTGCTGCGCACCATTAAAATGGATGCTTCCCTTTCAATCACTCAAACAGAATGCACCAAGTCTTCTCACCCCTTTACTAGATTTCTTTTGTTTTCTCTTCGCTGTTGGCGCGTGCCACTGCACCTATACCCTTTCTAAAGTGAAATATATCCGACTATATAGTTTTTACTTCTTGAGTAAAAAATACAATACGATTTTTTTTTAAATGTTAATACTTAAATGTTTTAAATACTTAAATCAATTTTAACGGACTAAATTTCTATAACTTAACTAAAAAATTATATTGTAATAAAAATGTATAATAAGTAAATATAACATTATAAGTAAATTCAATTTACTAAATTTTACTATAATCAAATAGTTTACTTTTATAAAACAATATTAGTTATTTTGTTCGATACACAATAATGCTTCTAAAATATTAGGGCATTCACATGTCGCTTCTCCACGAAAATTTTTCCGCCGAAATATTAGTCGCTAGCCGAACATAACGGAGAGACGCAAAAAAAAATAACGGACCAGCCGAAATTTGTCTCTGCGAGCGCGGAGTCCAGGCAGATTATAAGACAAGAAAGAGAGGGAAATATCCGAATATCTGCCTCTCTTTGTTGCACGATCGTTTTCGTGGGCAGTCTTCTACGCTGCGCCGACTGCTCTGCTGACGTCAACAGCGGCACAGCGTTTTAGGCACAAAAAAAAAACAAAAAAAGCTTTTTGCCTTGAGCCATGTCACCGCGTCCCTACTGCAGAACTGAAGGGGATGTATACAAGTTGTTTACTAGCTGTTTAGTATCTGGTTTATATTTGTTTAGTATCTGTTTACTGTATGTTTACTATTTATTATTAGCTGGTTACTAGTTGTTATTAACGTCTACGAGCTTTTTTAGTCTTTTGTTAAGAATGATATAAAATTCTTGATCACTAGACGACTTTCGATGTGAAGTAAAAACTAACACTCTGATTTTCAATGTGTTTGCTATGTACGTGAGAAAGAACGCAAAGCCAAAATATCTCAAGATTGATATATAAATCTTAGAGGAACATATCCGATTATGTTGGGGGAAGATATATCCTGTGATTGTAAAACTAATTAAGAAATAAATTGTTCACAAGCTGTCTAAAAGCTGTTTAGAAGCTGTTTTGATAAACAATTTTGATTCATAATGACAGATACTAGGAATATATATTAATATCATCCACTTTAACTAGTATATTGTTAAAATAAAACATTTCCATTTTTCATGTTCTTTCATCTTATGTCGGTATAATAAATATAATCTTAACTACGATAGCTGGCCTCACATCCCATAACTATAGTTATTAGCTACCATAAAATGTCTAGAAAGAATAAAATATATGAATGTCAAAAAACGATTTAAAACTAACTATAATTGTGAAAGTAATTGAAATCGCTCCGGCGTAATACAGTAAAAAACAAAAACCACTGTGATTATCCCATTTTCTATCACCATAACAAATGTGCATACCCACACCTAAATGACCAATTGTATCCTTTGTCCAAAAATGTCTGTGACTATCTCTTATAAATTTGTCACCGATAATTTAAATCCCATTAAGCAAACCACCTTTGCTAACCGTACCATAACCCCAGAGTCAAGTTGGTTACCTATAATAAACATAGGTGGTGGTGTAAAGGTTTGCTAAAATGCCTCGACGCAGGCGCAAAAGTCATAAAAAAAGGTCATAAAAAATATAATTAGGAAAGTATTTTTTCTTGGCGAACCATTTATAACTGTTACCAACAACACAAATAGTTATTGTACAAAGGATTTGCTTAAATGCCTCGACGCAGGCGCAAAGGTCAAGATATTGGAAAAAATTCATGGAATATTATCCCTTCATAAAAGAGGTCATAAAATATATAATTAGGAAAGTATTTTTTATTTGCGAACAATTTATAACTGTTACCAACAACACAAATAGTTGTTACAAAGGATTGCTAAAATGCCTTGATGCAGGCGCAAAGGTCAAGGTAATGGAAAAATTCATGGAATATTATCCCTGGACCAAAAACGAAAATTTTTTCTATTTGGATAATAAAAAAATAAATATTAATTCAATACTTTGATTTTTTCCATCAAAATGCTTGATAAGTCTAGTTTGATATTCTCTAATTAATTGAGTAATAAGTTTTCATGTGTCTATTTAATTTACCAAAAACAGTATTAGTCTTCTCTCATAAAATTGATCTTTTGGATCCCTCTAATTCCCCACCGGTGAAATATATGTTCCTCATATTAATAATGATGGTTTGACAACCCCGACCAAGATATTTCCATCCTTCTCGAACTTATATCCTTTTATCCATTATGTAAACAGGTTTAGAATTGTATTGCATGCTTCAACCCCTAGCCACACCCACCACTGTAACAGATTTGACTTTTCCAATGGCTGCCCCAGCTACCTAAACTGTACATTTCTTTTGATTTTCTTTTTTTCTTTCTAAGCAATGTACACAATTTTTAAACTGGTTCTGACCTCCCTCTTTAATGGCATCCTCTACTTTATTTTCGTTATATTTCTGATCTTTTCCTAACAGTAGGTTGTTAAACTTTTATCATTTTATGGGACTATTGAGCACCCGAAATCCCAGAATATAGTCAAAGATATCAGACTCTAAAAAGACAAGATTTACCTACAATTCAATTTACCATCTACAATCCCTGGAGAAGAGTTTAGTATTTGCAGTTTAATTTTCTAATTTATTGATTTCACAGATTCCCGCTGGTGAATACCAATTTTTAACAAATGGCTGCCAACTCCATACCATTCAGGCACTGGTTTACAACCTCATAGAACTGACTCTCAAGGTATCTGTAATGCACAATATATTTCCGTCTCTCTTCTTCTAATCAATATTAAAAAATTTCAAAAACTGGTTTTGGAGTTCATTCATTCATTAGAATTACATTTTTTAAAATTATTAAGCCAACAGAGATAATAATGTTTTTGTGATAATATCCCATGAATAACACATAATTCTTATTTGTATGTTTTCAAAATTATTTATTTCAGAAGAAATCAATATTAAAAAATTTCAAAAACTGGTTTTGGAGTTCATTTTATTCTTAGAATTAAATTCTTAAAAATTATTAAGCCAACAGAGATAATAATGTTTTTGTGATAATATCCCATGAAAAATACATAATTCTTATTTGTATATTTTCAAAATTATTTATTTCAGAAAAAATCAATATTAAAAAATTTTAAAAAATGTTTTTGGAGTTCATTTTATTCTTAGAATTAAATTCTTAAAAATTATTAAGCCAACAGAGATAATAATGTTTTTGTGATAATATCCCATGAATAATACATAATTCTTAATTGTATATTTTCAAAATTATTTATTTCAGAAATTTATTTATTAATCGCATTCAAATAATATTCATAATATATCATACAATTTTTTAGATTTATCAATAGAGTTTCCCAATTATTAATATTAAATGATATTGCATCATATCTATTTTTAAGATTAAATATTCAGAATAAAAATTCTGTACCACTCCTCCTACTTCATGATAACCATTATAAATTTATAATTATCAACAACTATTATATTAAATTCAATTAAATGTACGCATACTCATATAACAGTTCCCAATATCGATATGTATTGGCCTACAATCTTACTTTGCCTTTGATTTCCGGTTTCTTATGTATTCTTCTTCTCACTTTGACACAGTGTGGAATGGTTTTACTTAAGCCAATTGCATGGGATGGTGGTTTGATTCTTGGGGAGGGGGTTTGATCCTTGTATATTAAGTACCTGCTCGATTCTACGTTCTGTCTTTTCCTGGTTGATGACATTACAAAACCTAAAACAGTACAAAATTTAAATCGAAAGACAAAAGATGACTGAAATCAACAGCCAAATCAACCACTGCGACTTTAAAATAAATGAAGATTAGTTGATTGAGATCAGAATCTATAAGGAAATTTTAAAGGTTTCCAAGGAGTCGCGACGGGAATTCGGTAGTATCTATTGCGATACTATAGAAAAGTTGGACATCCTGAAATGGCGCTTGGTGGATTTGCAGAGCGAAAACAATATCGATTCCCATCTCTTTGATATTGAAAACGTGGAAAATCGAATCACTGAGCTGATGATGGAGACAATCAAGTTACAACACCAAATTGATCTTCACGATGCGGAAATCGAAAAAAAAAAAAAAAAATCGAAAATGCTACTGGAAGCTAAGGAGATGATTTTTCGTATAAGGGATTCAATATCAGACTTAGAATGTCTTAAATTTAATGGTGAGGCAGACCAATGTGAGTTGGGCTTGCATAAGGCCTGCGTGCAATATCTAAGCATGCAGCCAGGAATTCCATCGGGACCAGGCGAATAGACGGGCTTAACACGTTGAAGATTAACAAGTAGAGAGTTTTCATTTAAGGTGGGACAGAATATTAAATTCGACTTGGATACAGTGTAAGAATATAGCTGAGGAATGAGGTAAAGTAGAATATGTCTTTTGAAAAAACGTGGCAAATAGATCGGCTATTGCTTAATCAGTTTTAGCGGTAAGATTTTCTAAAGATAGCAGTAAGTATAATTAATAGATTTACGCTTAGCGTTCAAAAATTTTGAAAATTTTTTTGGATTCTCAGAGAATTGGTCTTTACAACGATTTAAATACTTTTTGTAACACAGAGAGTTTAGCGCGGTTAAGCCAGACCGAGCACTTAAGTATCTAGAATAAGAGTGATTCTTTGTGAAACGTATCGAGATTTTCTTTATGGTCTCAAAACGGTTTCATATTTTTATCACGATATTATACCATTTATACAGGATTTTAAAAATATTAAAAAAATTTATCCATTTGACAGAAGCAAAGATATGGCGATGCCTTTTTTTTGTTAAGATTGTGTATAACTTTAAATTACATGGCGTAAAAAAAAAAAAATAAATATCCTTAATTATTATTTTTGCCAACCTTTCAGATAAAAATAACTCCCATAACAGTTCCCAAGCAACTTATAGGCCAAACTTAAAAAAAAAATTCAATCGCGGTTTTCTGCAAATCGGCATTTTTAATTTTTATAAAAAATTAGTATAATGTTCTAAACATAATCCTTGTTGAACCCTACAAATTTTGACGTGGGACCTCCATGGGTTTCCCCAGAATTAATTAAAGCAGTTTATATTAAATCAAAATCAAAGCAGTCTTTTCTTGTTATTATTTTTAAATTATGATGTAACGAACTGTTTTCGACCGTTCTACGCTCTACTTAAACGACACGACTAACCCGTTTGGAACTGCTCATGGAAAAGGTGCATGTGATGGCATAGGAGGTAATTTAAAAAGTTTTCCCAAAACACAAACGTTGTAGGGAGTCCTAAAACTACTCATAAATATCAAGACTGGAGAGCGCCAAGCAACAGCGGAGAAGGCGAGTTTTGAGACTGGAAAAAAGGAGGGTCACGAACCGAAGGAGAAGGAGCTGACGAGGTCAAAATTCCAGCCCAAGACAAACAATAAAGTTTACCCATTAGTCCCAATCGGATATCTTGCATTTTCTTGGGTCACGGGCTGCTATGCAACATAAATTTGGTGGGACGAACGTACAATATCTCTGGGTTATTTATATAGATTGTATTTCCTATAATGTCTGGACATCTTATTTCTTTGGTGTGTCAGTTCTTTACTGAACCAAGGTGGCTTGTCGGAGACTGACGGATAGTATAACGGAACACAATAATTGAAAAACGAATTTTCTGTAGTATAGAAATAAATAGATTGTATTTCCTATAATGTCTGGACATCTAATTTCTTTGGTGTGTCAGCTCTTTACTGGACCAAGGTGGCTTGTTGGAGACTGACGGATAGTATAACGGAACACAATAATTGAAAAACGAATTTTCTGTAGTATAGAAAATATTTAAAGCATCATCCATATTTTGGGATGAGTAGGGATCGGAATAATCAAAGCCTAATATATAAAGATTTAGCCGCTTAAGGTATGCCTTACGGAAACAATGTAATCGCTTAGTTGACTTCTCTAATATTTCTTCTAACACAGCACCATTGTCGATTGAAGCCTCGAAAGCAGGATGATATGGATCTTCGGCTTGACTAAGAGGTCCTACTTTGGACAGACACACGCAGTTCGGATTAGTTACAAAGCACAGGTCCAGTAAACGGCCTAAGGAATTTTGAATGTAGTTAACTTGAGATAAAGATATGTCAAGCAAACCTTCAGTGAAATCATTATGAGCTAAAGGAAGTAAGACATTCGTTTTTTCATTTGTGGACCACGTAATTCCAGGTATATTAAAGTCTGTCAGAACTACAAGATGGTCTCCATTGCACAGCTTATTTGAGACTGACTGTATAGCAAAAAGATGATTTAAGTACTCTGGGAATTCAGATGTAGGCGTAATGTACGAGCAGACCGATAGAGACTAACTTGAAGTTCTAGGAGATTTCAATATACCTGGAACATCGTGGTCCAGATGAAATATCGAGTGTCTTACTTATACTAGCTTAACATGACTTCACTGAAGGCTTGCTTGACCTATCTTTGCCTCAAGTTAATTACATTAGAACCTCTTTAGGCCGTTTTCGAGGTCTCAATCGACACTGGTGCTTTGTTAGTAGAAAAATCAGAGAAGTCAACTAAGCAATTACATTGTTGTGCAAGACTGTCTTTCGGAGGCTAAACTTTTATATATCAGGTTTTGATTATTTCGGTCTCTACTCATCCCAAAATAAGGACGATGATGGAAATGTCCAGACATTATAGGAAAACTAAACTCTCTGTGTTACAAAAACTATTTAAATCGTTGCAGTCCGATTATCTCAGAATCAAAAATTTTTGTATCATTTTTTAAACACTAAGCTTAAATCCAAAAGTCATCCTTCCCTGCTATCATTTGAAAATATTGCTGCAAAAACTGATTTGGCAATAGCCGATCTATTTGCCAAATTCTTCACTGCCTTATTCTTATAATGTATCCAAGGCGAATTTAATATTCTGTCCCACGAAAACTCTACTTGTTGATCTTCAACGTGTTAGGCCCGTCTATTCACCTGGTCCCGATGGGATTCCTGGCTACGTGCTTAGATATTGAGCGGAGGCCTTACACAAGCCCCTTCTCAAATTGTTTACCATACCTTTAGAATCTACACAATTTCCCCATATGTGGAAGGAATCGTTTGTTATTCCTCTCCACGTGAAGGGCAGCAAAGTGGAAGCAAATAATTACAGAGATATCTCTAAATTGCCAGCGATCACAATGATTTTCGAAAATACTATTACTCCGCATTTGCAGCACCTCTGTAGGTCAGTTATATCTCCGTATCAGGACGGGTTTAAGAAACGTAGATCAACAACCACTAAAATTTTGGAACTTACTTCGTTTAAAAAATATTTTCAAACAGACGTCGATTAAACTAATTTTAGTAAAGCATTTGAGTTTGTTAATCCCGTTCTTTTGGTTAGAAAACTCGATATATTAGGGTTCCCTGTTAATCTTTTAAGTTGGATCTTATCTTATCAGAATTGCAAAGCACAACGAGTAAGAGAGTCACACAATGGAGCCAGCAGGGACCGCTACCTATTACTTTTTTTTTATAAATTACCTTTCCTCAGTTATATCTCATTCTCGTGAACAGTAAAAGGATACGTCTTGCCAGTCCAACTTACAATCCGACTTAAATAACTTTCAACAAGAAAGGAAATTAACTTCGGCAAGCCGAAGCTTGTATAACCTTGCAGCTATAATTATTAAATTTAAAAACACAAGAAATGATATTCCCAATAGTATAAGATAATACGTCAAAAAACACCGAAGCTATAATTTGTTTCATATTATTTTCCTACCAATTTTCCGATCGTTCCTATGGCAGCTATATTATATAGTCGTCCGATTTTGATAAAATTAAATTCGAAATTCAGAACTAATTAAGAAAAGTTATTTCCAAGCGTAGGAGGTTATACGTAAAAAACACCGAAGCTATAATTTGTTTCATATTATTTTGCCACCAGTTTTCCGATCGTTCCTATGGCAGCTATATGATATAGTCGTCCGATTTTGATAAAATGAAAATCGAATCTTAGAACTAATTAAAAAATGTTATTTCCAAGCGTAGAAGGTTATATGTTGAAAAACACCGAAGCTATAATTTGTTTCATATTATTTGTCCAGCAATTTTCCGATCGTTCCTATGGCAGCTATATGATATAGTCGGTCGATTTCGATAAAATTTAATTTGAAATTCAAAACTAATTAAAAAATGTTATTTCCAAGCTTGGGAGGGTATATGCTAAAAAACACAAAAGATATAATATTTTAAAATTTTTTTTCCGATTATTCCTATGGGAGCTATAATATATAGTTGTCCGATCCGGCTGGTTCCGACTTATATACTACCTGCAAAAGATATAAGACTTTTGAAAAAGTTTCAGCCCGATAGCTTTAAAACTGAGAGACTAGTTTGCGTAGAAACGGACGGACCGACGGACATGGCTAGATCGACTCGTTTAGTCATGCTGATCAAGAATATATATACTCTATGGGGTCGGAAACGTCTCCTTCACTGCGTTGCAAACTTCTGACTGAAATCAATATACCCTCTGCAAGGGTATAAAAATGGTACTCTGACAATTTACTGGACTTACATTTTAGAAAGTGTATTAAGATCTAGTTTCTTTTTTTGATTTCCCTCCTAAAAGGTGATGAATTTGTTCCAATTTTTGTGTAGTGATGAATCGTATTGATGTTGTTGTTGAAATCAACACCATATTTTACACAAAATCTTAAGTGATTAAACGATCGATTAGTTTTCCCTTTGAAGGAAATCTGCTAAAGCTGCTTATGATTTGCAATAAAATATTTTTTAGGAAAAGGATATTAGTGGGTATTATAAAAAACTATTTGTTTAAACATTTATATTTGTTTAAACGTTGCAATGCAATTTCAATTTGAGAAAACAAAAATTAGTTTGTAGATTGAAATTTTGTTTACCCTTTGAAAGAAATGTGTTAAAACTGCTAAAGACTTGCGTTCCCAAAATGCAGGGTGTAGAACGGAACATGACCTACACCCCGCACCAAGTTCTGATCGTACTACTCATCTAAGGGGGTGCGAGGGAGATGGAGATATGCATGTCGACTACTCCCAAGATTGCACACTTTATTTGCTTATAACTATTTAATGCATTGTCCGATTTGAATAATATTTGGCATGTAGAAGGGTATTGATAACAAGAACAAAGTCTCATTTTAGCTAATATTTATTACACATTATGTTTACAAAATGTTTGTAAATGTGGGCGTTAGACAGGTCTTACCGTTATGGGTGTTTGTGGGCCTTAGAGTGGGTATAGCATACTGCTGCGCTGCCCAAGAAGCTCAATAATCTATATGCCTTATCCCAATTTGAAGTCAATGAATAAAGTTTTTGCTTCGGCCGATGGGCACTCAAACAAATTTAATTGTTTATCTGAAAAACTGTAGTCTGAAAGAGAGCGAGAACAACAACCAACCAAAGAACTTAACTATACTATACAAATCTATCCGCCTGTGCAAGGACCAGCACCAGCGACGCCTTAGCCCATTGGCCAAGGACAACTGCAGCAGAAATAAAAGTGTGGGAGGCATGGCAAATCTTCCTACACCTACGAGGGAAACCTTATGAGTACTAGAGACGACGTTGAACTAGAGGAAGCTGCTTCTGTCGAGCAAAGGAATGCACAGAGCCTACAAGGGTCTAGAGGTGTATCCAAACGATGGACCACGCCCCCTCACAACAACTGAGTACAGGGAACGCCAGGAAAAGAAGAACAAACCCAAAAAGAAGAGGAGCGGCAGGAGAAATAAACTCTTGCGCCAACGGAGGTTGGCTAAGGATTTAATAAAGACGGCAGGGACACCTGAATTACACAAGTCCGTGCTAACTAAGATTGAAACCAAACTTCGTACTGGTGCGAAGTAACGTAACAAAGACTGCATTAATTGCCAATGCCAAAGTTACCTTTAACATTAAACTCTTCTACTCAAGTCGATGCGTAAAAACGCTGCTTGAAAAATACTAACCTCTGTTAGGCTTTATACTAAAAACATATGCCAGATACTTTAAATATATAGAGCCACACATTGTAAATCTGCCATGTGAAAAAAAAACTAAACAAAATATTTTTTTTTACTTCCTAATTTTTCTTCTGCATAAATTTCTTTTTATTTATAAATAACAGTATAAATAAAGTAAAAGTAGTTCAAAACAATAGTTTGCCATATATAATTGGTATAAAATATAGAATTTCGGAAAATATTCCCAATATGGGCTTCGTAGAGACAAAGGTTGCCGATTCGACGGCGAACTTCGGTAATAAAGTAGAACCTCAATATATTAGTGATTTAGTATTAAGTTTTTTTCTTTATATTTAAAAAACGGCTAAAACGATTTCATTAATCAACAAAAATGGCCACATTTTCCAGTTCAGAACATCTTACACTGCCTGACCATTGACCTTTTTCTGTGCGTATCCAAACTCTATTTGAAGGTCCTGGAAACTTAAGATGATGTTAGACAGCTTAATAGAGAAAACTTTTGTTTTAATACTTTTGGAAAAACTCGTTAGTTTGGCAGAAAATCAGCTATAAATAACTATATTTAGTATACCCGTAACTTGTAAACTACTAAAGCTGCAGGCTTGTGCGATATATCGTAATATGGAATTTCAAAATACTTTGTACGCCTTTCGAAACAACTTTTATTCCTTCTCTGCGTTAAAACAAACACTTTTCCAAACATCCGTTTAGACTGTGGATAAATCTTTAAGTGTGCGTACCACATTGCATGCGAAATCCCAACCTTTACAGCGGAATAAAAGTAAAAACACTTGTATTAATTTTTAGTTTAAACATGATTTCTGATCATGGTATTGAGGTACACTAATGTGAAAAATAACACTTTGTGACGAAGCCCACTGCATCACTGCTGTGATGGTCCGATCGTAACTAGTGGTACAACAATCAAAAGATATTGCAAGACCTAAGAGGATTGCATACTGTAGTAGGACATATACTGACATTGCCCACTGTACGACATATGATGTTATATATTCATACGACACCCACTGTACTATAGAATAAACGGGGAACCTAGTTTAAGTTAACTGTAAACGTTATATTGTCATCCCTTTCTACCGAGTACTGCAGCATAAGAGATCGCAGATACGTTTACCTGTCTCGCTCACACAGATGAGCGAGAAGAAGGAAGAGGGAGAATCGATGCGGCACGCTGTGTTATGCGTTCAAGGAAAGCGGTTGTGAAATATAAAATAAAGAAGTTAAGCCGAGTACATTTATTGCCTATTACAATATCAGAAGTGGTTCTTACTCAAAATGCCTGACATAGATCTAAATCAATTCACGGTCGTCTAGTTAAAAAACTGCTTAAATGTGCTCGGGCTGCAAACCTCAGGCTCGAAAGCAGAGTTGATGCAGACCCGCGTCTGCAGACCATATCATCAGAGGCACTTGGTGATTCACCAAGTGGAGCTTCATTTAACAGCCAGCAGCTGCCGGAAACCAAATTAGAGGGAGCCGCATCATTGCCGCTGCAACAACATTTGGAAGGCGCACAGGAAGCTCTGTTCGACTCTGGTACGATGACGTCACAGGCAGTGGACGGTATACGCACGGAGAACGTTTCTCTGGTAGATGTCGAAAGGGTGAAGCTGCAGAAAATTCTCGACGAAATCGACGCAAACAAGGCCATATTGCAACAGCTTCAAACGAAGATCGCTGACGTCACCAGGGACGAGCCAAATCATGCTCAGCAAGTCCATGACGTCATCGAAAGCAACATCGAAACTTTTGGCAACCTTAACAGTTTTGCTTGCATCGACGCTGTTAACGCTAACAGCCCCAGGGTTAACAGCGCCAGGGATAACTTCGATATCGATGATTTTAGTGTTGGAAAGCACGCCACAGACAGTGCTGATCAATGCCAGTTTACAAATGTAAACAAATTGTTAGAATCTCCCGCAACAACACTCGCACTGGCAAAGGAAGTGACAATGGACTATGACGGCAACTCGTGTGCCCGCAACTGGGTCACACAACTGCAAAACATTGCGCGGGTGTACAACTTGGACTCGTTTGCTGTGCGTATGCTCCTTATTGCCAAAATAAAGGCCCAAAATAAAGGCCCAAATTTGGCTGCACGCAAACGCAACACGCATTTTGGAGCCAACCGACCGCATTTCTGAGCAGCTGATCCTAGCATTTGCAACCAAGATGTCAAAGGGGGAGCTGAGGAACGCGTTCCAAAGTCGTCACTGGCGTTCAGGAGAAAGGTTTACTTCTTATTTCGAGGAGAAAATTGTGCTAGCCAAGGACATAAACATCGATAAGGGGGAGCTCCTCGAAAACATCATTGAAGGAATTCCAGCACCAGGGCTGCGCGATCAAGCCCGCATACAATGTTTCGCCGAACCTGGGCAGATTTTGAAAGCCTTCTCTGGAATCCGTTTACCTGAACGAAAGCAGGAAGTCAATTCTTTGCAGCGCTCTTCCGGAAAGATTGCAGACACAAAAGACTTCCGTTGCGCCAATTGCAACTCAAAGGGCCACTACGCCAAGGACTGCCAGAAACCGAAACGAGAACCCACTTTGTGGGTCAGTGCCCTGAGCGTAAAAGCGCAAGTACAAATAAATACGTAAGATACATACAAATATTTTTTTACAACAGTCCTAAAACCCCATTAATTGCAGCATGCCTCATAGACACTGGCAGCCCAATATCATTCGCCAAAACAGGTGTTATATCCTCTAAAATTAAGATGGTGCTCGTTTCTGAAAACTACTTTGGGGTGAATAAAAGCCAACTGAAAATCTATGGAAGAATACTTTGTTACATAATAAAAGAACGATTAAAATGTTATTTTTACCTTTATATTGTGCCAATGAGTCTATGAGCCATGAGCTTGTTCTTGCGATTTAGAATTAGATTTTAGCACCTTAAAAATTATCACGATTGAGCCTGCGAATGCCGATTGTAATGGAAATATAGGCAATGACTGGGAATTTAAGCTAACACATAATTTAGATGTTAGCAAGAAACCGGAAAGTGCTATCGAAATTCTGAAGGATACAGTTAGTAATACAGTTAGTGAAACAGTTAGTAATACAGTAAGTGAAACAGTTAGTAAAACAGTTAGTGAAACAGTTAGTAATACAGTTAGTGAGGGCCAGTTAGTAATACAGTTACTGAAACAGTTAGTGATACAGTTAGAGAAACAGTTAGTGCTACAGTTAGAGAAACAGTTAGTGATACAGTTAGAGAAACAGTTAGTGATACAGTTAGTGAAACAGTTAGTAATACAGTTTGTGAAAAAGTTAGTGATACAGTTAGTGATACAGTTAGCGAAACGGTAAGTGATACAGTTAGTGATACAGTTAGCGAAACAGTTAGTGATAAAGTTAGCGAACCAATTAGTGATAAAGCTAGAGAAGCAGTAAAGGATTCAGTTATTGATAGAGTTAGAGAAACAATTAGTAATACATTTAGTAATTCGATTAATGATTTATTAAGCAAAGCAGTTATACAAGAAATTGGTGATACAGGTACTGAAAAAGTTCGTTTTAAAGACTGTGGAACAATAAGTGTTTCGATCGGGGACAACCCTATAGTTAGTAAGGCAACCTGTCCGGCTGCCATCGACGAAGTTAGCGATGAAGTCAATATCGAAAATGAAAGCAATATGTCTATAACGATTCGGGAAATGCTTAGCATAAACTATATGGATGACGAAGACACTGATTACATATGCGGTACAATTGATAATCAAGATCTTTTACCTCAATTAAAAGAGATAATTGAATACAATTACATTAGGGTAGAAAAACCAAAGGAACCGGTTATTAAAAGTGAGATAAAACTTAATTTAGAAAGCTCGAAACCGTTTAGTTGTGCTCCGCGGCGGCTTGCCTATGCGGAAAAAGAAAATCTGCAAGAACTTTTGGACGATTATTTAGAAAACGGGATCATTCAAACAAGCCAGTCTGAATATGCTTCTCCTATAGATTTGGTGAAGAAAAAAACCGGAGACATATGACTTTGCATAGATTTTAAAAAAACTTAACCAGATTTAAGTTAAAGATAATTATCCCATACCGCTTATCGATGACCTGTTAGACAAGTTAGCTAATAAAAAAGTATTTTCAAAACATGATCTAAAAAACGGTTATTTTCAATTAAGTATACTTCTTTTGTAACACCGTTAGGCCAATTTGAATTCCTTAGAATGCCAATGGGTCTGAAATAGGCTTCAGCAGTTTTTCAAAGGCTTATAAAAAAATCTTCGATGACCTGATTAGAAAGAATCACGTAATTGTGTACATGGACGACATTATGATCGCCAGCAAAGATGTTAATGAACATTTTCAGATTTTAAAAGAGGTGTTTCTCAGACTTGCTAAGAAAAAGTTGGAACTAGTAATGGATAAATATGAGTTCCTACAACAAAGTATTAAATATTTAAGTTTCATTATAAACGGAGAGGGCATAAAAGCTGATGATAAAGGAATAGAAGCAATCCAAAATTTTCCGTAGATTCATTAAAGATTTTTCGACTCTAGCCAAACCTTTATATGATCTCTTGAGAAATACGAGAGATTCTCTTGGTTTCGGAGCCGGTCTTCTCCAAAAGAATGAAGATCGAAAATTGCACCCCATTTTTTACTTTTCCAAACGCACAAGCATTGCTGAATCGAAATACCATAGTTTTGAGCTTGAAATCATGGCCACTATTCACGCATTGCGTAGATTTAGGATATATTTATTTGGTAGACATTTCAAGAATATAACTGACTGTAACTCTCTCACGTTAACACTTAATAAAATCGACCTGAATCCGCGTATAGCTAGATGGGCATTAGAGCTACAAAATTATGACTACGATCTAATACATAGGGAAGGAAACAGAAGGCAACACTTTGACGCCCTTAGCAGGTGAACAAGCATTTTAATAGTAGAAACAAATTCATTTGAAGACAATCTGGTCATTTGCCAAGCCAAGGACTCAAAAGTTCAGAAGATAAAGAAATAGTTAGAGGAACATGAGCATAAATAATTCGAAATGAGAAACGGAATAGTCTATAGAAAAAGTAACGATGACAGATTGTTATTTTACGTACCTATTGATATGGAAGAGCATATACTCTGCAAATACCAAAATGAAATCGGTCATATAGGGAGAGACAAAATGTTAGATATTATTGGAAAGAGTTATTGGTTTCCAAACGCCAAGGAGAAGTGTGTAAGCCATATAAATAATTGCCTTAAATGTGTAGCACTTCCCCCAATACAGGTAAAGAAGGATTTTTACATTCATTTCCAAAAGGTAGTAAGCCCTTTGAACTAATCCACATTGACCATTATGGTCCAGTCCATTCGGGAAGATCAAAGAAACATATATTTGTCGTCGTTGACGGTTTTACTAAGTTTGTACGTTTATAAACCATAAAGACAACAAATACCCGCGAAGTTATTATAGCCCTAAAGGATTATTTTAGAGCATACTGCAAGCCCAAGTGCATTATTTCGGATAGAGGAAGCTGTTTTACATCCAAAGAGTTTGACAGGATCACCTCAAGCAAATGGCCAGGTAGAAAAAATAAACAGAAGTCTTGGACCAATGATAGCCAAGCTGAGATGGAGCTACCCACCGTGTCCTTATCGCGAAGGATGTCGGCGGTTGTCCCCTGTCTTGCTAGCTCGTCTGCTATGCAGTTGCACTCAATATTGCGGTGTCCAGGCACCCAGATGAGGTTGATTCTCAGATGAGTGGCCTTCTCGTTAAGAGATTTGCGGCATTCAGAGATTGTTTTTGAGTTCGTTGTGTAGGAGGGCTGCTTGACTATCCGAGAAGATGATGATATCTATGTCTTGTGCTGACGTGTCCAGGTGGGTAAAAGCTTCCTGAATTGCCATGACTTCCGCTTGGAAAACACTAAAGTGGTCTGGAAGGCGAAATGAGACTTTTATGTCTAGTTCGGGGGAAAAGACTCCCCCACCTGTTTGGGAGTTAAGCTTGGAGCCGTCTGTGTATATGTTGACGGCGTTTACGAATTGATGTGGGAGGTTGTCCCAGTCTGTACGGGTGGGTATATAAATTTTGTATCTTCTTTCGAAGTTGACTATGGGTGGGACGTAGTCTGTATTACCTGGTAGGGGTGAATGTTTTGATAGGATATTGGAGTGACCCGTACAGCCTGTTGTCCATGCCGCTGCATCGCGGAGCCTAAGCGCTGTTGCAGATGCCCAGCTTTTGGCAAGTAGGTCCAGGGGTTGGAGATCGAGAATTGTGTTTAGTGCTTCAGTGGCGGTGGTGCGGAGCGCCCCACTGATGCAGAGTTCTGCGCTTCCTTGGATCTTGTGAAGGATCCTGAGGTTACAATTATTTTCTAGGGAAGGCCACCAAACGATGTTTCCGTAGAGGAGAATGGGCCTGACTATTGCAGTGTATAGCCAGTGAACTATCTTGGGGGAGAAGCCCCACTTCCTCCCTATGGCTTTTTTACAAGCGAAGAGAGCTATGGCCGCTTTGCTTGAGCGATCTAGGATGTTGTTTGTCCAGTGGAGCTTTTTGTCAAGAATGGCGCGTTTGTTGTAGTTTTGGGAGAGTTCGATTTGGTATCTTATACTTCCTTGTAAAAATAACTAGTTCGGTCTTTTCTGGGTTAACTCCCAGTGGATAGGGCTGTCTCCATTAGATTGCAAAAAGTTTGCGGGAATTTACCCTGCAGTAGGATAACCACGTCATCCGCGTAGGGTACCACTTCAGTGCCCGCCTCTTCTAGAAGTGATAGTAGTTTGTTGACCACTATAGAAGAGGTGACACCCCCTTGTGGGGTTCCTCTGCTGACATTCCTGGTCGAGTGGGCTGATCCCATAGTGGAGTACACTACTCTGCTGGTAAGCATGGTGTGGATGAGTCCCACTAGCCAGTTCAGTCAGAGCGTCGATGTGAGAACGCTAACCAGTAATCTATGTTCTGGTTGCCTCGGTCCCCGAGTGTTCGCAATAGTTCGCAAAATTGCAGCCGCGGTCCTACTTGCCTTGCCACAAGCGTACGCTAGACGTTCTTTGAAAGAAAGCCGGTAGTCGATCATGACACCAAAGTATTTTAGGCTTGGGCGGAGATGTAATTGTGGCTCCTCCAATGTTGATAGTAGGAGCCTCCACTCTCTGCCTGCTACTTATCAGGACTGCTTCAGTCTTGTGCGATGCCAAGGCGAGTCCCTTGGAGTCGAGCCATGCGCTTTCTCGTTTCCCTGCTTTGTTGCAGATTCTTTCCGCATCTGGGAGTTCCTTTGCCGTAACTACTATAGCCACGTCATCTGTGAAGCCAATGAGTCGTGCCCCTTCGGTCATCGTGATCCTAAGGATGCCATCGTGCATGAAATTTCACAACAAAGGGCCTAGGTCTGATCCTTGGGGGACTCTCCCGCTGACCCTGTTGGTCGATTGCCCGGAATCAGTTTCGTACTGGAGCAGGTGGCCTTCGAATTAGCTCACTATTACTCTCTGTATATACACTGGTACATTTAGGTTGCTCAGTGCATTTAGTGTGTGGTACCAGCTAGCGGAGTTGAATGCGTTCTTAACATCCAACGTTGCCGCTATGCATTACTGCTTAGAGCCGTACAACCACTTTTTCCCCTCGATGGCGATTTCGCACAGTTTACCGACTGCGTCGATGGTAGACAGCCCCTTCCGAAAACCATACTGCATCTCTGAGAGGCCGTTGGTCTCGATAAGGGCACCTTCTAGCCGGGAGTGGATTATTCTTTCGAGAATAACACACCTTCTGTTAGGCATGCGTTATACATGTCAACATACTCTTTTGTATTTGCTCTTATGGCAATTTTAAGAACTTTATTCGAGATTCCATCTGCTTTCGGTGCCTAGTCGTCCAGTATTGTCTTCAATACCCGGAGGACCTGAGCTTTATGCTCGTCGTGTTCACGATCTGTGTGGTTCGCGCCATACTCTCTTGCTCTGGGAAGAGTGTTTCCACTATCCCTTTAAGGCTGACTGGGCATGTCGGTGATGGCCTACTAAATGCAAGCAGCCGTTTTGTGACGACTTTATATGCGAAGCCCCATGGGTTGGAGTCTATTTCTTCGCATAAATTGTTAAAGCACCTGCGTTTGCTCTCTTTTATAGTTTTTTTTCCAGGGCTCGTCTTCTTTCATTGAAATGTATATGAAGTGCCTCAAATTCGGGCCTTCCTCTTGAGCGTTGGTATGCGCGTCTTGCCCTGTGGCAGTCTTTCCTGGCTTCCGCAATAGATTGGTTCCACCAGAATGCAGGTCTCCTTCTTGATGGGATTTTCCCCTTTTTCTGCATATATGCATCACAGGCTACCTTGGTGTATTCTGCGATGTGGTTTGCCCTTTCTTCAGCTCAGCCGCTTGTGGAGAGGTCCTTGAACAACAATAGAGTTTCTATTTTGTACCCTGGCACGGTCTTAGGAACTCGTCCATTTCTAGATTTTATCGTGCAGATTATTGTTGCATGGTCACTACCCGTGTAGGTGTCACTAACCTCCCAGCTGGAGCCCGAGGCCAATCCAGCGTTCACAAATGTGAGGTAAATGATAGAACTGGTGCCGGCTGTTAAAAAAGTCGGTTTTGTTCCAGAGTTCAGCAGCACTAGGTCAAGTGCGCCGAAGCTCTCAAGTAGCGCCTTTTCCCTCGTGTGGGTTCGGGGGGAACCCCACTCCGTAGCCCGGGCATTAAAGTCCCCGGCAATTGCGGCAGGGTAATTTTCCTGGGGGTCTTCTGCAATATCTTCGAGCGCAGATATTGCCTGGGGAAGGCTAAGGCTTGGCGGCAGGTAACAGCTATAGAAAGCTATAACATTCACATGGGCCCTAGCGAAGCAATTTCCTCATTTTTTCCTGCTAATCTGTCGCCTTGGATTTCCGGAGCTCCATATTGCCTATTTTTTGCTATTATTTATTCCTGTATTGCTCGCTTATGAGTGCCATGTCTTCGTTTTTCTCGATGACATTTTGCTTCATCATCGATTGGGCAACCTCGCAATGGTTTAGTTTTATTTGAAGGAACTTCATTTACCCCTAAGCCCTTGCATAGCCCTCCTGAAGTATGGGCATCTCATCTAGGTGGTAGCAATCTTTCTCCTTTTTGCGCTTGCATAGCATGCAGCAGGCCTTTGCTTTGCAGCCTCTGTCTTGGTGCTTCTTTGCGCCACAGTTGTAGCAGCATTTTGAGCAGTCCTCCTGGATCCTGCAACTTCCTGCTATATGGTTAAACTCCATACACTTAAAACACCTTTTAGGTGTTATCTTTGGGCGGACTCTACACCAGGTCCATCCTAGCCTAATTTTACCCTTCTCAATGAGTCGTCTCCCTATGTCGGACATGACTCTTAGTGTGGCGGTTTGGGTGCCTCCGTATGCCGCCCTTACTCTTACCACCGCGGATTCTGGCAGTTTCACATCGAACTGGGATTGAACCGCACATAGAATGTCCGGTGGTCTCGTCGATGTCTTTTGCCTCGATCAGCATTGTCTCATTCAGCGCTCTGACGTCAACATTGTTGCTCAGGACAGCCTTCATTGTGGTCTGAAGCTCTGCAGTTTTAAGGTCAGAGACCTTATTTAGAAGGATTAGGATTTCCCCCTTACCTGTGCGCCTAGCAGCCTGTACTGCTTGTCCTAGCTCCTTAAGCTGCGGTTCAGCTTTTACCTTTTAAAGGATATCGGCTTTGGACCCTCCAGTGGAGGTTGCGATGACTATCGCGTCGTTCCCCGGCGGTCGCACCTTGGGCTTCCTAACCTTCTGCTTCACTTGTGTCCACTCCTCTGGCTTCTTCCCAGGTTTTTGGGACTTGCTGGTGCTCACTGTCCCAGCATGTTTCCCCTTATTTCCACCTTGGCTGGCATCACTTGCCGGTGCCTTATGCATGGCCTTTTTTGCTGGTACCGCTAGCGTTTTCCCATTTTCTTGGCCCCTCGGTCGCTTGCTGTTGCCGCTCGCGAGCACTTCTGCGCAGGCTTTTTTAGTTGTCTCCTTAGAATTTTCCTGTTCTTCGATTATGCATTGCACAGCTGACAGGACTTCCCTCTGGAGATAGTCAATTTCGTCGACTATATTCCTCATGGGGTTTGTAATGGAACGCTTTCCGTCCATTAGCGTTAAAGTGTGTCTCTGTAAGAATGCAGGTTCTGGCTTTACCCTTACCCTTGGTGTAAAAAAGGTTGTATAGGGGGTTGACAAGCCACAGATGTTGTTACCAACAATCCATGGCTCTTGAATGAGGACTACGTCTACGTTGCATGTTGCCAGGCGGAAGAGGAGGGCAGCGGATGCTGCCTTGCTGTGGCGCATATTAATCTGCAGGAACTGCACCATCTTTAGGACCGTGGTCGGGCTGGGTACCCTCCGCTCCCTCCGCTATGTCTTGGAGAACATTGCGCCCTGGTCGGGTCGTGTCCTGAGTCCACAGCTGCTTCAGGCTGTCTGTTAGCTCTGAGTCAGTTGACAAGTACCCTGTATGGGTGGCCTCCTCGTGCTCCATTTCGTCGTCGCTCGGGGGTTCATACGACGCACAGGCAGCCAGGTTGTCTGCCGCTAGTTTGTAATTCAACCGGTTTTGTTGCGCTGCGAGGGGTTCCAAGCTGGCCTGGTTCAACAGGATTACCACGTTCATAGTGACGCGCTCGGTTTTCTCCACCTTGGTCACCTTCCAACCGTCTGTCGGAAGCTACGGGTTGAACCTGGTCAGGCGGCTGAGTATAGCCCCTGGTTCTGAGGGTTCCGACGACAGCCACACCCTCGCTCTCGGTCGAGACGGGATGTCTGCGGCCTCGCAAACTGCCAACTTGGCCCCGGGGTTGACCTCGCCGACCTTGTTAATGGCAGCCTTGTAAGGTGCTGCCGATCTCTCGTCCTCGCAGCCGATCAACTTAACATTGCCCTGGTGCAATCGGGTGGCGGACCTGGGTTTTCGTCCTGCACTTTCAAGGCCACTGACGCAAGGGCCCGTCTAACCAGACCCCATTGGTTCCTTGGGATCCTACCGCCTTCATCGCTCTGGTCGATGACACCCATGATCTTCCGATCCTTTACCACTTCCGCAAAGGATCTCGACCATGTGCCGCGGTTGGTTACTTTAGCCTTCTTGCTCGCTGGTTGAGCTGTCTCCATCGACTTCTCTCGCTTGTTGCTGTTGCTGGTAGTCATTGCTATGTCGAAGTCTGGGACTATCGCCTTTGCGCAGGCTATGTCCTCTTGGATTTTTAGGTAATCCAATCCAAGATCAGGCGGTCGCCACTTGCCTGAGCTCACCGTTTGAGACTGAGTTTTTTGATGACTCGGGCTCCCAACCAGATTGACTCTCGGCACGGTACGAGTGACGCCTTAGTCCAGCCCGGGGTGAGATGAGTTGTGTGGGTAGGGAAAAGGTAGGTTCAAAGAGTGTGGGAAGGGGGGTATGTGTGAGCTATTTGTCGGAGGCGGCAGCACAAGCGCGACGTCGGTACTGCTACGGCGCAGATACCCGCTGACTGTACGGGGCTACTTATTTACGCTTCGTGTTGAAGGCTTGGCGGTAGCAGGGCAGTGTCCAACTTCCACGCTTATTCGTAACTACCCTGAATAACCAGGGCGCTCGCTATCCGCAACCTGCGACCCGTTCGGTAGCCTTCAGCTCGGCGCCCTCCAAGCCATCCCACTAGCTCTTTGGCCGAGTTACTCTACAAGTAACGGGTATAAAAAAGAGATTATGTAATGGTCAAGAATTTCGATTGCACAACTAGCGTCTCTAGAAAGTTAATTCCGAAAAACAAAGGGCCCTTATGTAATTTCAAAAGTACTAAGAAATGATAGATTTTTGTTAAAAGATGTTGAAGGATTCCAGGTATCACGCAACCCTTACCAAGGCGTATGGAGCATAAATAATATTAAACACTGGGTAGGTTCCAAAAAGAAATGAAAAAAAAACCTAGATAAAATATGCAAAAATAATTATCATTACTTATAAGAAAAATTACTAAGAACTGCAACACATTTTGTAAATAAATAAACATTAATTGATGTTCACAGTGATGAGGGGATCATTTTCTTGGACGTTGATGCACTATGGTCAGTACAAACAAGTGGCCCTACGACACCAAGCAAAGCTTGTTACGCGCGGAGCCCATCACCGTTTTGGGCGAGTAAACATAATAGCGGACAAAGAAAAGGACAATGTAACAATAGACAATTAAAAATACAGGTCAATACACGAATAGACAAAATACATCAAGTAAAACTAATTAGTTACTAGGGATGATAGTATTATTGATTTAAAGATAGGAAGTGAGTCAGTAGTAGATATTAGATGATATAGTCTATTATAATCATTGCAAAGTACTCTAAAAGGTTCATGCATTGCGTAATTAGAGATACAGTGATTTAATACTAAAGGAATATAGTTTCTAGTGAATCTATTTGGCACATTAAAATGCAGGCGATAACTCGGGACTCTCTACATCACCATGAATAAGATTTCTAATAAACGTAATACCAAGCATAGTTCTACGGTTAGCTAACGATGGTAAGTTAATTAGAAGTAGTCTACTAGAGTAGGATGGTAGTACTAGGCTTGTATCCCAGTTAAGTCTCCGTAAGGCAAATATTAAGAAGTTTTTTTGCACAGACTCAATCCGGTCTATATGCACCCCATATTGGGGACTCCAAACAGGAGCGCAGTACTCAAGAATTGGTCGGACTAATGAAATAAACAAGGTCTTTGTGACATAGGGATCATCGAATTCCTTCGACCACCTTTTGATAAATGCAAGCACGCCCCTGGCTTTATTTACCATAGTAGTAATGTGATCGGAAAATTTAAGTCTAGGATCCATGTAGACTCCAAGGTCGTCAGCATGCGTTATCCTATCTAACGCACAACCACTCAAAGTATACGTTGAGTAGTGGGGGCTGACACGAAAAAAGGTCATTAGTTTACACTTAGAACCATTTAAATTCAATTCATTATCCATGCACCATGTTTGAAATGCATTTAGATCCGATTGTAAAGCTAAATTTTGTGCGGGGTCATTATATTGCAGGCACAACTTAACGTCATCTGCGTACATAAGAACCCGTGACTTCGTTAAGACTAATGGAAGGTCATTTATAAATAATGTAAACAGGAGCGGACCAAGATGATTTCCTTGTGGTACACCGGAAGTAACTTGGATTAGGGATGACAAAGAGTTTTTAAAAATGACCCTTTGAGTCCTATCATTCAAATAACTTAAAATCCACCTAAGAAGATCACCTGGAAACCCTAAAAGGTCCAATTTCCGGACTAAAATCGGGTGATTTACAAAATCAAACGCCTTACCAAGAAATATAAGCTGGATGAAGCTGAGTATCCTGTGAAGCTGGATGAAGCTAACATTCCTGTGACGCTGGAAGAAGAAGCCTATCCTGTGAAGCTTGATGAAGCTATGGTTTCCAGGGCGGGTGGATGTAGTGAACTTAAAGGGTCTTCTCACCGGTCAGAGGTTCAGCCTTTGGTGGGAAGGGGGTTGCTTGAGTGTGATCCTTTGTTGGTAAAGGATCACGTCGGGGTCACCAATGTTTGTGCCTAACCGAAGTAGACACTTCTGGGTCATACCGCGGGACAAGGGGTAATGAGCACTTGTCGCTGGCACGGGGACGCTTTGCTGGCAGGACGATCGCTTCGCGGCAACGGTGACGATGGTTACTGCGATGCCGGACCACAGGCGATGCTGAACTGCGCTGAGGTTGAGATAACGTGGTTAGCTGCTAGTTGAGATAGTGTATTACTTGCCCTATTCCTAGAGGTAGGAAGTAGAACCGCGGAGTTATGAGGTTTGTTGATAACTGATTTATTCTTCATTTGATACATGCTTATATACTACTTGGAACACGGCAGCTTAGTGTAATGATTAGTGAAATAAGCTATATTCTAAAGTAGGTAGGTATTTTCGATTATGGTCGCAGTTTGCGTAGTTGGCTCGGCTGACACTGCAAAATGTGCTGACTGCATTGGCTGGTCAGAGTACCGCTGAGACGGTAAGTTAGTGAGACATATAATATGCTGATCAGTAATTCTCATCTGCAGTGAGTGCTACTGAGCGCCTGGTACTGTTCACAACTTGGCTACTGCTTGATTTGTTGGGTGTGGTCATGTTGAGTACCTTTGGGTACGAACAAAATGTACATTAATTAATTAGAATATGTATCGAACCTAAAAGCATCATAATATCTCGTCAAGATAACCAATCTTTTAAAAATGTGTCTCCTTTCATTATCAAAAAAATAATTGACTTTCGATGCGTTGGTGAAGTTGAATCGGTCAAGAAACCAGAGATGGATAGCTATTAGTTAACAATCAAAGCCGTAGTCCAAGCACAAGGACTGCTTAGGCTTACCCAATTCCACAACTCCCTTGTCATCTCATCCAAACACAGAACACTCACCACTTCAAAAGGAGTTATATACTTTAACAATCTACGTAACATCGAAGAAGAAGACATATTAAAATAACTAGGCTCGCAAAAAGTAATTGAAGTCGAATAGATCTTTTAATTTAAGGACAACCTCCAACAGGAATCCGGTCTGACAATTTGAACTTTCGCAACATCAACTTTACCAACAACAATAATGATAGGATATGAACGTGTCAATGTACGTCCTCATATACCTAGACCTCTCAAATGCCGAAACTGCCAAAGATTTTTAGACCGCGTCAAATTCTGCAAAAGCCCCAGAGTGTGCTACAATTGCTTGGAACCTTACATCCCAGACGACGAAAATTTTACCAATCCAAAGTCCTTCTCAAACGATAAGCACAGCGCCAACTTACAAATCAATCACACCCACACTCATCAAACAGAAAGAAATCGTAGCTATACAAACAATAGAAAGATTCGACTTCAAAGCCGCACTAAATATTTACGATCAACGCCGCACACATCAACCAACAACATACTCTAAAACCCTTCAACAGCAACCTAAGCCTACAACAAGCATCACCCCGTCAACCTCAACTAACACTCAAACACAGCCAAATAAGAAAAATTACAAACTATGACGACCTCCGCGCACACCCAAATAAACAAGAAAATCCACAACAATTGGCCTATACATCGGAAGAAGACATGGACACAACTGACTCCGCTAATCGCAACCTAAATAGAGGACGCATCCCTGAAACAGACCGTAAGCTCAGATCCCAAAGAAAAGACAAGTCCAACCTCCACACTAAACCACTTAAAGGCAAAGACAAATCTGAAGCAAGGAAGATACCCGGTACTCAGATACAGGGACCAAAGGGAAATGGAGATATGCAAGCAGCAAAGGGAGATTGAAATGCGCCACCTATCCGTGATCTCAATATATGGTTGTGTGGGCGATAGACAGATTAAAGCGTTTTGGGCGGTAGAGTGGGCGAAACTAACTTTTTTTGGACCAATCGATAGGTATTGACAATACATTTCAGTTAAAATTTCTTATTTTGCATAAAAATTGTGGGCGCCACAGGTTTGGTTGGTTTGTGGGCGTTGAAGTGGGCGTGACACATTCGCGTAACAAACTTGCGCTGCGTAAAAGACTACGAAATCTAAATCTGAGATCCCAATTCTCTACATTTGATAGTTTCCGAGATAACCGCGTTCATATTTACGATCTTTTGAAGCTTGTGGGCGGTTTGTGAGCGTTAAAGGGGGAGTGGCAAACTTTTTTTGAGTCAATCGATAGGTATTGATGAAAACAATTCATTTCCCAGTATTGTAGCTTTTATAGTTTCCGAGATCTCAGCGTTCATACGGACAGCCGGACATGGCTATATCGACTCGGCTAATGTTCCTAATCAAAAATATATATACTTAATGGGCTCGGAAACGTTTCCTTTTTCCTGTTATACAATTTCCGACGAAAATAGTATACCCTTTTACTCTACGAGTTACAGGTATAATAAGTCGGGTTTTCCTTCCTGAAGCTATAACTCCAGAACGCACGAACCGATTTCCACGTTTGTGCATTCGTTGGAAAAGTCTCGGGATCCGTGAGGTTTGTAGCAAAGAAAATTCATAAAAAATTTCAACAGAAAAGCGCGAAAATCTTTTTTTACATACAGCGTCAACTCAGATTTATAGCATGAACTACAAACCAATATCTTAAGTAGGCGCCGGTGCGACCACAGCATTATTAGCGTGAAAAAATGCTTGCAATTGTTCAATAATTCGTCTCTTTAACTGTTGTGTTCCCTGTATATTGCACCGCAAAATAAGCTGATCCACCATCGACGAAATGAAATATATTAGCAGAAATTGTTGCGGTTCATCTGGTGCTGGGACCATTGAACCATGCATATGATTTATTTGTCCAATCATCAATCATCAACAATCATTTGTTGATCGTGTGATGGTGTAGTGTGTGGTGTATATATAGTTGTTAAGTGTTGCAATTCATTGTGTTGGTGTGAGTGATTGGTTATTTGTGTTGTATCTTTTACCTTGCAAGTCGGCATGAAGCCGCCTTCTCAAATGATATTAGCTCCAAAGGAAGTCATGCGAAAGCAGTTTTTATATTCAAGGATGTGTTGAAGAAAATGGCTGGAACCGGGATAATTTCCATCGAACAATGGTTTCAGTGGCTGTGGTGGTGTTAGTAATGGATCCAGTTTGACTTTTTCATTTGCGCAGCACAATCCATTCGTTTCTCTTTTGATTGCAATGTCGGCATATAGTCGTCATTGTTCTAATATCTAAATTTTCATCATCACTGTAGTTCACAGTGGAATCATATTGGAATGCCAAGCGATTGTATGATGCCAATGATCTTCGTGTGCTCACGCGTTGTCTCAATCGGGCATTTTCCCTTATAATAGTTTGTCTTTGCTTGCTTTGCTTGGCTTGCCTCAGTAACGCCCAATGGAGATCCAGGTGCCTTTGTAGGGCTGGGGTGACGGATGGGGCGCTCGAGGCTAATGTTAATGATGACTCCAATTCGTTGCATCTTCCCTGCAACTGTCGGATCACCGTGTCAATTGGGGAATCTCCTTTGATCCTTTGATCTCTTGTTGTGATCTTGATGTTGGCCGAAGTTCGACTGGGGGCCTTCGGAGGCCCGCTTCCAGTCGGCATGTTGTCCAGAAAGATATTCTGATATTTTTCGACCAGCTCCTTAAGTGCTACTAGTCGTGAAGAGTACTCACTTCCAGTGGGTAATGCCGCTTGTTGGACTTCTTCATCTAGGTCGCAAAACTGCTGCCAGAGATCGTTTAACTGAGTTAGCTTACCGAAATAATAGCCGTCTCGGTGGCGTCGGTCGTTAGAATCCTTGCCATAATTCTTAATGAGCTGTTGAATTTTCCCTTGCAGCTCGTTTTGGGTGTCTAGTAATCGATTGTGTAAATCGATTCTTGTGTGACTTGTTTCCTCTATGAATGAAGTAGACATATTGTGTGTCTTGGAAACAAAGAATCCTGTGAAGCCGGATAAAACTGTGTGTCATGTGAAGCTGGATGAAGCTGAGTATCCTGTGAAGCTGGATGAAGCTGATTAACCTGTGAAGCTGGATGAAGCTGAGTATCCTGTGAAGCTGGATGAAGCTGAGTATCCTGTGAAGCTGGATGAAGCTGATATTCCTGTGACGCTGGAAGAAGAAGCCTATCCTGTGAAGCTTGATGAAGCTATGGTTTCCAGGGCGGGTGGATGTAGGGAACTTAAAGGGTCTTCTCACCGGTCAGAAGTTCAGCCTTTGGTGGGAAGGGGGTTGCTTGAGTGTGATCCTTTGTTGGTAAAGGATCACGTCGGGGTCACCAATGTTTGTGCCTAACCGAAGTAGACACTTCTGGGTCATACCGCGGGACAAGGGGGTAATGAGCACTTGTCGCTGGCACGGGGACGCTTTGCTGGCAGGACGATCGCGTCGCGGCAACAATAACGATGGTTACTGCGATGCCGGACCACAGGCGATGCTGAACTGCGCTGAGGTTGAGCTAACGTGGTTAGCTGCTAGTTGAGATAGTGTATTACGAGCCCTATTCCTAGAGGTAGGAAGTAGAACCGCGGAGTTATGAGGTGTGTTGATAACTGATTTATTCTTCATTTGATACATGCTTATATACTACTTGGAACACGGCAGCTTAGTGTAATGATTAGTGAAATAAGCTATATTCTAAAGTAGGTAGGTATTTTCGATTATGGTCGCAGTTTGCGTAGTTGGCTCGGCTGACACTGCAAAATGTGCTGACTGCATTGGCTGGTCAGAGTACCGCTGAGACGGTAAGTTAGTGAGACAGAAGTTCTCATCTGCAGTGAGTGCTACTGAGCGCCTGGTACTGTTCACAACTTGGCTACTGCTTGATTTGTTGGGTGTGGTCATGTTAAGTACCTTTGGGTACGAACAAAATGTACATTAATTAATTAGAATATGTATCGAACCTAAAAGCATCATAATATCTCGTCAAGATCACCAATCTTTTAAAAATGTGTCTCCTTTCATTATCAAAAAAATAATTGACTTTCGATGCGTTGGTGAAGTTGAATCGGTCAAGAAACCAGAGATGGATAGCTATTAGTTAACAATCAAAGGCGTAGTCCAAGCACAAGGACTGCTTAGGCTTACCCAATTCCACAACTCCCTTGTCATCTCATCCAAACACAGAACACTCACCACTTCAAAAGGAGTTATATACTTTAACAATCTACGTAACATCGAGGAAGAAGACATATTAAAATAACTAAGCTCGCAAAAAGTAATTGAAGTCGAATAGATCTTTTAATTTAAGGACAACCTCCAACAGGAATCCGGTCTGACAATTTGAACTTTCGCAACATCAACTTTACCAACAACAATAATGATAGGATATGAACGTGTCAATGTACGTCCTCATATACCTAGACCTCTCAAATGCCGAAACTGCCAAAGATTTTTAGACTGCGTCAAATTCTGCAAAAGCCCCAGAGTGTGCTACAATTGCTTGGAACCTTACATCCCAGACGACGAAAATTTTACCAATCCAAAGACCTTCTCAAACGGTAAGCACAACGCCAACTTACAAATCAATCACACCCACACTCATCAAACAGAAAGAAATCGTAGCTATACAAACAATAGAAAGAGTCGACTTCAAAGCCGCACTAAATATTTACGATCAACGCCGCACACATCAACCAACAACATACTCTAAAACCCTTCAACAGCAACCTAAGCCTACAACAAGCATCACCCCGTCAACCTCAACTAACACTCAAACACAGCCAAATAGGAAAATCGCAAACTATGACGACCTCCGCGCACAACCAAATAAACAAGAAAATCCACAACGATTGGCCTATACATCGGAAGAAGACATGGAAACAACTGACTCCGCTAATCGCAACCTAAATAGAGGACGCATCCCTGAAACGGACCGTAAGCTCAGATCCCAAAGAAAAGACAAGTCCAACCTCCACACTAAACCACTTAAAGGCAGACAAATCTGAAGCAAGGAAGATACCCGGTACTTAGATACAGGGACCAAAGGGAAATAGAGATATGCAAGCAGCAAAGCGAGATTGAAATGCGCCACCTATCCGTGATCTCAATGTATGGTTGTGTGGGCGATAGACAGATTAAAGCGTTTTGGGCGGTAGAGTGGGCGAAACTAACTTTTTTTGGACCAATCGATAGGTATTGACAATACATTTCAATTAAAATTTCTTATTTTGCATAAAAATTGTGGGCGCCACAGGTTTGGTTGGTTTGTGGGCGTTGAAGTGGGCGTGGCACATTCGCGTAACAAACTTGCGCTGCGTAAAAGGCTACGAAATCTAAATCTGAGATCCCAATTCTCTATATTTGATAGTTTCCGAGATAACCGCGTTCATATTAACGATTTTTTGAAGCTTCTGGGCGGTTTGTGAGCGTTAAAAGGGGAGTGGCAAACTTTTTTTGAGTCAATCGATAGGTATTGATGAGAACAATTCATTTCCCAGTATTGTAGCTTTTATAGTTTCCGAGACCTCAGCGTTCATACGGACAGCCGGACATGGCTATATCGACTCGGCTAATGTTCCTAATCAAGAATATATATACTTAATGGGCTCGGAAACGTTTCCTTCTTCCTGTTATACACTTTACGACGAAAATAGTATACCCTTTTACTCTACGAGTTACGGGTATAATAAGTCGGGTTTTCCTTCCTGAAGCTATAACTCCAGAACGCACGAACCGATTTCCACGTTTTTGCATTCGTTGGAAAGGTCTCGGGATCCGTGAGGTTTGTAGCAAAGAAAATACATAAAAAATTTCAACAGAAAAGCGCGAAAATCTTTTTTTAAATACAGCGTCAACTCAGATTTATAGCATGAACTACAAACCAATATCTTAAGTAGGCGCCGGTGCGATGTGTCTCGTTTACACGATGCATGATATTGCTTCTTCGCTGAACGACAATGTCTCGCGATTTAATTGGATGGCCAACAATAATTGCAGCAACATCATTAACGGTGGGTGCATTGAATCTTCGCACATGTTCACCTGTTGGGGTACAATCCGCTCTTATGACAAATTTGTGCGTATCCGATGGCATTCGTCCAATGCTGTTTTGAACATATTAACCACAGCATTATTAGCGTGAAGAAATGCTTGCAATTGTTCAATAATTCGTCTCTTTAACTGTTGTGTTCCCTGTATATTGCACCGCAAAATCAGCTGATCCACCATCGACGAAATGAAATATATTAGCAGAAATTGTTGCGCTTCATCTGGTACTGGGACCATTGAACCATGCAAATTAATAACTTCACTCGTGAATTATTTAAAAAAAATTATTTTTATTTTTTATTCACTAAGTTTAAACTTCACAACATTTCCTTAGTATCGACTTTTACTCTTGGCGGTTCACAATTAACTTCTTATTCAACCGATCTTCTCGGATGCAAAAACGGACTGCCGGCCAAGGGCCGCTTATCTGATAATCAAACCTCGGTTTAAGAGAATTGGGAAACTCATTAAGAGTTGGACAAGGGTTGGACTCAAGAGAGTCGGGAAATCGGATGATCTAATTCTCTGCTCAATTGCCAAACGGATTACGCTGCAGTTTTGGGGCTCGCCGGGTGTTGACCGGATGCTTGTGTTTACATTAGCTGGACCCAGCTTAGTTTATGTTAGGAGGACTGCGGCGCAATTGAATCTTAATAATGAACTTCGATTGAAATGGGGGAGCTAATTGGGATTCTGTGGGAACGCTGAGTAAGGGGATCCCAGCTAAGAATTGTTTATAAGAAATTGTTTACGACTTGGGTAAGGCGGCTGGGCGCTCGAGATGGAAAGCGTTCTCAGCTAAGAATTGTATATGAAGAGTTTGTTTATAAATTGGGTAAAGAGGCTGGGATCATGAGCTGGTCAAACTCTCCCCCTTCTAAATTGAATCGTCCCGATTCATTGGAAGTGTCGGATAAACTGAATTTAGATGATTTGTCAATTCGACTATAATTTGATCCTCAGTGGTATTTTCATTTTCGGACATATTATTTTCGGGGGTTATTTCAATATGAATTTGCCGTGGTTTGAATATTAGATATTTTTTGAATTTAAATACAAGCGTGATAATTACATATATTAAAATTAACATGATCAGTATAAATGTTATTGGGATTATTGGAAATATGTTAATGTTATCGAATGAAAGTTCCGAATCATTTGACATAAGATATTCGGATACTAAAAAATCATTATACTGTTTAGCAGGGATATATTCTATTATCTTATGGTCCAGATTAGAGTAGGGTATATTATTTATTGTAGTAGTACTATTAAAAGTAATTAAAAATGACCCATTTAAATGAGTATCATTAACAGTATTATAACCATTTATAAAAATGGCTCCTTCTTGGATTACATAAATTTTTTTATTATATTCCCTGATTTTATTACAAAGGGATTTTTCTCCATTTAGTAGCCTAGTAAAACAAGTACTTTCTGGGCTTAAAGTGCCATAATTATTAAATATTTCTGTCTTAAAATTAGAAATTACATAGTACCTATTGTTACATTTGGCGACATGATTATCAATTAATAGTTTTCCATCATTGTGTGAGATGGATCTTGCGTTATACACTTCGCAACGGTTTGTTATGATGGGGTATTTTATATATATTACAATAAATTCTTGGTGTATGGCGATTTTAAATTTTGATATATCTAATATGTCAGTAATTACTACAGGTTTCTGTTCGTGTTTATATATTTCTTGGATTTCTTCAGCGCTCAAAATTTTAGTGTTGAAAACATCTATTTTTGCTAATGTAATTGTATCCATTAAATTCATCAGATCGTAAGTGAGCAAACGAAGACGGTGTTTTCTGAATGGAAATTCTTGATTTGAAATAACTGTTTGAAGATTCTCAGATAGGGTTTTTATTTCTTTAAATAATTTAGAGTTAATAACAAATTGATTGTTATTATTTTGGATTAAATCATCAATTTTATATTGCACCGTTATCAAATCATCGTGATCGGGAGTCCCTGCTATCCATTTCCAAAGGGTGCCTAATTCATTAATTCCTCTTTTTGCCCTACTTGGTAAAATTTGTGAGAGGAGCATTTTAATAATATCTAAATCATAGGAAATTTCCCACTGTAAATTATTATTTTTGTTTATGTGTGCTGATTCGAGTTTGAATATGTCTTTATATAAACTTAAATTAGTTTTATGAAATAGGTCAGCGTATGAATCATAAATAAGAATGTCTTTTGTATCCTTGTAGAGGAAAAAATCATGGTTCGTGTAATCCATTATTTCGGAATTGGTGGCCGCTACTATCAATAATACAAATATTACTGAATTCATTTTCTGTAATTTAAGACAAACTGTGTTTAAGATTTGATGTTATCTTTATGAATCGTGCGATTTCTATTGTTTATTATAACCTTATTATGTAAATTCTCCTTAACTACTTGTTTTTTATATCTAGAGTTAAGCTTATTCCTTTCCCCGTGTTTTTTCTCATAAATGACTTCCCCTACGAGATAGTCCTTTTCTTTCTACCTTTGTTGTGAGAATTTAACATTTTCTCCTGTGCCTGTTTTAATAACTGTGGAATAGTATCATGTTCGATTTTATTGTATAATATATCGTACGGTCGTTGGTTGGTAATGGAATGTATTGTCATGTTATATTTCTGAGCTGCTCTAATTATAACTTCAGAATAATCAACTAAGTTAAGTTCATCTTTGATGCAGCGAGCGATTTCAGTAAGGGTTGAATGAGCTCTTTCTATTTGTCCATTGGACGTACTATGGCGAGGATCTGCGAAATATAAACTAATACCGCATCTTTGTGCGAAGGATTTAAATTGTGTTGATGAAAAACTAGGCTCGTTATCCATCATTAAAGTTTTAGCAAGTGGAAAATGTTGCAATATTTCTGAAATTTTGGTTTCTATGTTGAGTTTATTTTGAATCTCCTTTACAACTAAGTATTTTGAATATGAATCAATACAAGTAATGAACATTAAATTTTGAGCGTAAAAAATGTCGATATGCAAATTTTCTCCCTCTTTATTTGGGATGGGTGCTTGACCAATAGGAATTAGTACAGGGTGTCTATTATATTTGTTACTATTACAAATTGTACCGTTCTTTATGTACTCCTGGAGTTTTTTGTTCAAATTTGGCCAATAGTATAGTCTGTTAACTTGCTTGTAATTTTCGTCCAGTCCCCTGTGTGCTCTACAATGAGTTTCTTCTATTATTAATGCTCTGTCTTCAGGGTTTTCTACATCTTGGACGAATATTTTTGTATAAAGGAATTTATTCGTGAAATTTTCTTTAAGTGAGTTTTGAATTTTATATAAGTCTTCTAAAGTACAGTGAATACCTATTGTTATGTTAGGAGGGATATATTCCCTTAAGATTGATACCAAATTTTCAGGGGTATCAAATTCTATTATATGTCTGGTATTTCCGAATATATTGACCATCTCATGTATTGTATACCTCCCCGTTGCTATTAGCAATTGTTGCTTAAACTGGTTTAAGGGTTTGCGGGTTTCTTGTATAACATTCTCAAAACTACTCTCTGCAGAATGCTGAGTGTTTTGGATTTTTTTGAGATATCGAGAAAGAAAGTGGTTGGTGATCTGTATAGATTTCTATGTTGTTGACGCCGTATAAATAGTTTCGCAAATTTTTAAATGCCCAAACTATTGCTAAAAGTTCTTTCTTATTGGTGGCATATACTTGTTCGGCTTTTGTTAGAGTTTTTGAAATGAAGGTTATTGGTTTTCCTTCCTGAGAAAGAACAGCACCAATGGCTAGATCGGACGCATCGGTCGTTAAAGTGAATTTTTTATTATAATCAGGTTGTACCAATTCGATTTGTGCAATTAAATTATCTTTGAGCTCGTTAAAAGCTCTTACAGCTGAATCGTCCAACTGTATGGAAGTTTTACGGGACATTTTTTTGGATACTTTACCATTTTGACCTTCCAAATACTTTGTTCGCCGTTTTGCAATTTTTGAGTAGCTTTGTACAAATTTTCTGTAATAGCCGGTAAGGCCTAGGAAGCTTCTAAGCTCTCGAATGTTTTTTGGAATTGGATACTTTAATATTGTAGATTTTTTTTCGGGGTCTGTTTTGATTACATTGTGGGAAACAACGTAGCCAATAAATTTTGATTTTTCAATTGAAATTTTCATATTTGCGTTCAGCAATATATTAATTATGACGATTAAGTCCTTGTAGTGTTGTTCTATTGTTTTAGAAAATATAATAATAATGGTGTTTTCATTTAGTTTCTTATAGTCTATAACTAATCTTAGTTTTGCAGTACCGTCTTCATTAAATCTCTTTTTTGGTACCACTAAAACTGGAGAATTATAAGGGCTTTTGCTTGGTCTTATAATTCCTTTTTTTAACATGCGATTAACTTCAGAGTTTACGAAATCTGAAGCCGATAGAGCATAGGGATACTGCTTGCTATAAATAGCTCTATCGTTTTCGGTGTTTATTTCACCGCGAGTATCAGTCCTGAAGGGGACTTGCATGTTTATCTTAGAGTGCTCTTTATTGATAATATTTATTATCTCATTTTCCAAATCCATTCTTTGGTCTGAAGTTGATTCACTCATATTGTTTATTTCATTGTTGTCGGATAAATCAACGACGGCTTGTTCAGGACTTTTTAATCCCAAACTAGAATTTTTGTCGGATACTTCAACGACGGCGTGTTCAGGATATTTTAATCCCAAACTTGTTTCGCTTTGATTTGCCTTTTCAGACTCAGTTCTGTTTTTGGCCTTTTCATCAAAGTATTTTCGTATAATAAATTCCTTTAATGGAAGAATTGTTTTTTCTTCAGATAAGGAAAGTTGGTTAAAAGAACTGTCATTATCATAAATTAATTTTTCTTCTTTTCCCCCATATTTTATTACTTCTTTTTCTGTGTCTATTACAGCTCCTTTTTTTTTTTAATAGGTTGTAACCTATTAGAAAATCTGATTTTAACCCGTCTATTTCATAAAATGTGTAACGCGTGTCAAAGATCGTTACCATGTGATAATATTTAATTATAGAATATCCATTAACCGTAGATACTCTTTTATATATAGGAAGCTCGTTTTGGTTTTTATAAATTCCTGTTTTGATATAGCAGGGGTTGCTCCTGTGTCAATTAAGATTTTAAGCTTTTTATTTATTTTGCTATCATATCGAATTAGGTAGGGTAATACTACTCCGGATTCTGGCCTAAAAAATGATCCTCTTCGATATTATTTAATCGCATAGTTTTGTTTGCCGGTTGGTTAACCGTACCTGTTGGTTCTCTTTTGTTCTGAGGATTATTTTGCTGAGTTGTTTGTGTCTCTGGCTTTTTATTCTGATTCCATTTATTCTGATTATAGTTGTTGTTACTATAATGGTTATAACCCTGATTGTACTTTGGCCTATTCTGAATCTGTAAGGATTCATCTACGTCTATCGGTTCTGGCTTGCTTTGCTGAGCTTTATTAGAATTCCATTGATTATGGGAATTATATTGTGGATTATACTGTCTGCCCTGATTCCAATTATGATTTTTATTTTGATTATAATTGTTTCTATTCTGGCTATCAGGTTGATTAAACCTCAAGTTGTTAGTATTCCTTTGGTTACTATTATGGTTATTATTGTTACCTTGCTTGGGTCTATTATTTGAGTTTTGGTACCCGTATAAATTTGACTCATAACTCCTGCGCTGTGATCATGTGAAATTGTTAGCAAATTGGGCCCTCAAATTATTGCTTTCTAGTTCTTGTACTATTACCATAGCGTTCGGTAAGTCTGGCGGATTCATGGAAAATATGACGTCTGAGATATGGCCGTTGAGGCCAGTTATGAATACTCTTAGAGCTGTCTTTTTGTGTTTTTCGTTCATTTCAGCAGTTAAAGGCTTATTTCTGCCGTAAGTCATAATGGTTTTATTTATTAGAAGAGTTAGTTTTTTATTAACTAACCCATAATATTCCATTATGGACAGTTTCCCTTGACTTAGTACTCCTAAGTCTTGCTCAATTATATGGATTGGACGTTTGTCGCTAAAAACAAAGTCCAACCTTGCCATTATGGCGTCAAAATTTAGTACCGTTCCATTGTGTGTTAGGGCATCGTTTGCTGTGCCATTTATTTTGTTCCTCAAGATTGATAATGCAGAAAAGAACCTTTCGCTACCTCTAGCATATTGTCCCATGGCTATTTCTGCTGATTTCCTCCAACTCACATATTTGTCTTCTTCTCTTTTAAATTCCCTGACTGATTTGATAATTTCAAAGGAAGTTTCACATTTAATATTTGGGTCAATGACTTCTACTTGAAAATCTTCAACCTTTTTTATATTTTGATTTAGTTGTGCTTTTAAACTCACGATCTCATTCCTCAAGGGACTCAATTCATTATTTACAATATGTGCAATTAATTCGCTCACTTGGTTATTAGCTTGACTGCTAGAAGCCATTGCAGGTTGTGGTAGGGGCATGGTGAGAATTCTTTCAAAATCGTTAATGAGGTCTTCCACCTTGTTTGATTTTATTTAAATTTTTCTGCATATAGTGCTTAAATAGAATTTAAAAAATAAACAGGATACGCTCACTAATTGTTTTCTTTTCTTCTGGATTTAGTGTGATATCGTCTGTTTTCCTTTGATGATCCTGCTGGGGTTGTCCCTCTTGGTTGCTTTTAGCGAGGGATGGCCCTCAGCTCTTCCTTCAATTTATTTTTCGGTCGTTAATTTTTAGCGAGGGATTGCCCTCAACTCTTCCTTCAATTTGATTGATTTCTGGTCGTCGCTGTTTAGCGAGGGATTTCCCTCAGCTCTTCCTTTTTGTTGGATTTGGTATTTGAATTTATAATTGTTTTTGAATTTTGTTTCTCAGTTCTTTTTTTGTATAATTTTTTGTATCAGCTTTCACTTTCACAGTTTGTTAAATTTTTTGTCTAACTTTGTAAATTGTTTGGTTTTATTTTTTGGGACCGTTTAGTTTTTTTGTTAAACCGAAGGTTTATTATGTCGATTACTAATTAGCAGATTGTTGTAAGTAAAAGGGGATTATTTCATTTATTAATTTCCTCCTTTTATTTTTAACACAAACTTTTTTGTCGGTTGGGTTTTTATTAGACCACGCAAGTTCCTTTTTACTTTAAAACCGTTGGTTATTTATTTTAAAGCTTTATTTAGAACAAATTAGGCGTGGCCCCACGTTGGGCGCCAATTAATAACTTCACTCGTGAATTATTTAAAAAAATTTATTTTTATTATTTATTCACTAAGTTTAAACTTCACAACATTTCCATAGTATCGACTTTTATTCTTGGCGGTTCACAATTAACTTCTTATTCAACCGATCTTCTCGGATGCAAAAACGGACTGCCGGCCAAGGGCCGCTTATCTGATAATCAAACCTCGGTTTAAGAGAATTGGGGAACTCATTAAGAGTTGGACAAGGGTTGGACTCAAGAGAGTCGGGAAATCGGATGATCTAATTCTCTGCTCAATTGCCAAACGGATTACGCTGCAGTTTTGGGGCTCGCCGGGTGTTGACCGGATGCTTGTGTTTACATTAGCTGGACCCAGCTTAGTTTATGTTAGGAGGACTGCGGCGCAATTGAATCTTAATAATGAACTTCGATTGAAATGGGGGAGCTAATTGGGATTCTGTGGGAACGCTGAGTAAGGGGATCCCAGCTAAGAATTGTTTATAAGAAATTGTTTACGACTTGGGTAAGGCGGCTGGGCGCTCGAGATGGAAAGCGTTCTCAGCTAAGAATTGTATATGAAGAGTTTGTTTATAAATTGGGTAAAGAGGCTGGGATCATGAGCTGGATAACTTGCATATGATTCTTGTCCTTGTATCTGTAATTGCAAACAATCATTTGTTGATCGTGTGATGGTGTATATATAGTTGTTAAGTGTTGCAATTCATTGTGTTGGTGTGAGTGATTGGTTATTTGTGTTGTATATTTTACCTTGCAAGTCGGCATGAAGCCGCCTTCTCAAATGATATTAGCTCCAAAGGAAGTCATGCGAAAGCAGTTATTATATTCAAGGATGTGTTGAAGAAAATGGCTGGAACCGGGATAATTTCCATCGAACAATGGTTTTAGTGGCTGTGGTGGTGTTAGTAATGGATCCAGTTTGACTTTTTCACTTTCGCAGCACAATCCATTCGTTTCTCTTTTGATTGCAATATCGGCATATAGTCGTCATTGTTCTAATATCTAAATTTTCATCATCACTGTAGTTCACAGTGGAATCATATTGGAATGCCAAGCGATTGTATGATGCCAATGATCTTCGTGTGCTCACGCGTTGTCTCAATCGGGCATTTTCCCTTATAATAGTTTGTCTTTGTTCGCTTAAGTTCTGTGAATACACTTGTTGCTGGCTTGCATATCTTGTGCGGCGGCCGATGTTCGCTCGTCGTCCTCTAGGAATTTTGGACTATGGACAGAGTGGTGAATTTAACCTCAAATGCACGATCCACATAATTTACACAGTTCAACTTACCACCTTAAAGACAAATGCCTGCTGTTGAAATTGAATAAAAATTTGCACAATACACGTGATTGATTTAATGGTTTCCAATTGAAATGTTAAGAAACGAATAACTTATTTTTTTTTTAACTTTTTTTCACAATTTCACAGTGAAGACAACACCGGTTTGTCAGATGAAATTAACTGAGCAGAGAACAATGATTAGTTGTCAAACAATGTATCAAGCACCGGCGCCTACTAAAAATATTGGTTTGTAGTTTATGCTATGTATCAGAGATGACGCTGTATGTAAAAAAAGATTTTCCCGCTTTTCTGTCGAAATTTTTTTTGCATTTTCTTTGTTACAAACCTCACGGAGCCCGAGACCTTTCCAACGAAAGCAAAACCGAGATCTCAGCGTTCATCCGGACAGACGGACAGACGGACATGGCTAGATCGACTACGCTAGTGATCCTGATCAAGATTATATATACTTTAAGGGGTCGGAAACGCTTCCTTCTGCCTGTCACATACTTTCCGACGAATCTAGTATACCCTTTTATTCTACGAGTAACGGGTAAAATAAAATAAAATATGAAGAATACCTCAAGTAAATTTGGCACTGGGATCAAATTCCAAAACCACAAAGGCACAAAACACGAAACAATAAGAGCGCGAGATCGCGTATTAATTTAAATGTAAGAGAGCACGAGAGAATAAATCTTCTATCGACTGAGCGTTGCTTGTGGGACACTGACAACTTTACGCACGAACAGTTACAATGCAAAGCAAGCAAGAGAAAGAGAATAAGAGAACAGCACACCAAAAGTCTACCAGAAATACGGCAGGTTCAGAGAGAGTTTAAATTACAGTTGTAATATAGAGCGGGAGAGAGAGTGGGAATAAAAGAGTTTTAGCAAGATTAGTGAGTGTAAAATTACACTAACAACGCTAGGAGACTAAACAAATCTAATAGAAATGTTAAAATAACTATAACCACATACCCGTTTACTGGGGGATCTAGTCAAGAACACTAACACAACTATTAGGCTAAGCTTTGTTAAAAAACAAACACAAGACACTCGCAAAAAATCACTGAATAAGACAAAAACTCAGAGCACAAAAGTAAATACATCTGTTCACAAGCGACGCTAAATCGAATTGATTATGTACCAATTCCACAAAGAGATCATGGAACCGTGGCCAGTCTAGATACTCGCCGTTGAACTCCGGAATGCTAATTGGCGGAAGTGCCAAGTTTAGGCTCGTTGGCGCGTCGTTTTCTCGAAGCAAGTTCATTTCGTATTCCTCGTATAATGTGTAGAATTGAGCTAGCTCTGCTTCTGCCAGAGCTGCGGCCCCAGGTGTGCTGTCCAATTCGTCGTGGGCTTGCCTCAGTAACGCCCAATGGAGATCCATGTGCCTTTGTAGGGCTGGGGTGACGGATGGGGCGTTCGAGGCTAATGTTAATGATGACTCCAATTCGTTGCATCTTCCCTGCAACTGTCGGATCACCGTGTCAATTGGGGAATCTCCTTTGATCCTTTGATCTCTTGTTGTGATCTTGATGTTGGCCGAAGTTCGTCTGGGTGCCTTCGGAGGCCCGCTTCCAGTCGGCATGTTGTCCAGAAAGATATTCTGATATTTTTCGACCAGCTCCTTAAGTGCTACTAGTCGTGAAGAGTACTCACTTCCAGTGGGTAATGCCGCTTTTTGGACTTCTTCATCTAGGTCGCAAAACTGCTGCCAGAGATCGTTTAACTGAGTTAGCTTACCGAAATAATAGCCGTCTCGGTGGCGTCGGTCGACAGAATCCTTGACATAATTCTTAATGAGCTGTTGGATTTTCCCTTGCAGCTTGTTTTGGGTGTCTAGTAATCGATTGTGTAAATCGATTCTTGTGTGACTTGTTTCCTCTATGAATGAAGTAGATATATTGTGTGTCTTGGAAACAAAGAATCCTGTGAAGCTGGATGAAGCTGAGTATCCTGTGAAGCTGGATGAAGCTGAGTATCCTGTGAAGCTGGATGAAGCTGAGTATCCTGTGAAGCTGGATGAAGCTGACATTCCTGTGACGCTGGAAGAAGAAGCCTATCCTGTGAAGCTTGATGAAGCTATGGTTTCCAGGGCGGGTGGATGTAGTGAACTTAAAGGGTCTTCTCACCGGTCAGAGGTTCAGCCTTTGGTGGGAATGGGGTTGCTTAAGTGTGATCCTTTGTTGGTAAAGGATCCCGTCGGGGTCACCAATGTTTGTGCCTAACCGAAGTAGACACTTCTGGGTCATACCGCGGGACAAGGGGGTAATGCACGGGGGCGCTTTGCTGGCAGGACGATCGCGTCGCGGCAACGGTAACGATGGTTACTGCGATGCCGGACCGCAGGCGATGCTGAACTGCGCTGAGGTTGAGCTAACGTGGTTAGCTGCTAGTTGAGATAGTGTATTACGAGCCCTATTCCTAGAGGTAGGAAGTAGAACCGCGGAGTTATGAGGTGTGTTGATAACTGATTTATTCTTCATTTGATACATGCTTATATACTACTTGGAACACGGCAGCTTAGTGTAATGATTAGTGAAATAAGCTATATTCTAAAGTAGGTAGGTATTTTCGATTATGGTCGCAGTTTGCGTAGTTGGCTCGGCTGACACTGCAAAATGTGCCGACTGCATTGGCTGGTCAGAGTACCGCTGAGACGGTAAGTTAGTGAGACATATAATATGCTGATCAGTAATTCTCATCTGCAGTGAGTGCTACTGAGCGCCTGGTACTGTTCCCAACTTGGCTACTGCTTGATTTGTTGGGTGTGGTCATGTTGAGTACCTTTGGGTACGAACAGTCATGTTGAGTACCTTTGGGTACGAACAAAATGTACATTAATTAATTAGAATATGTATCGAACCTAAAAGCATCAAATTGTTTCTCCAAAATAACCAATCTTTTAAAAATGTGTCTCCTTTCATTATCAAAAAAATAATTGACTTTCGATGCATTGGTGAAGTTGAATCGGTCAAGAAACCAGAGACGGATAGCTATTAGTTAACAATCAAAGGCGTAGTCAAAGCACAAGGACTGCTTAGGCTTACCCAATTCCACAACTCCCTTGTCATCTCATCCAAACACAGAACACTCACCACTTCAAAAGGAGTTATATACTTTAACAATCTACGTAACATCGAAGAAGAAGACATATTAAAATAACTAGGCTCGCAAATACTTTAACAATCTACGTAACATCGAAGAAGAAGACATATTAAAATAACTAGGCTCGCAAAAAGTAATTGAAGTCGAATAGATCTTTTAATTTAAGAACAACCTCCAACAGGAATCCGGTCTGACAATTTGAACTTTCGCAACTTTACCAACAACAATAATGATAGGATATGAACGTGTCAATGTACATCCTCATATACCTAGACCTCTCAAATGCCGAAACTGCCAAAGATTTTTAGACCGCGTCAAATTCTGCAAAAGCCTCAGAGTGTGCTACAATTGTTTGGAACCTTACATCCCAGACGACGAAAATTTTACCAATCCAAAGTCCTTCTCAAACGGTAAGCACAACGCCAACTTACAAATCAATCACACCCACACTCATCAAACAGAAAGAAATCGTAGCTATACAAACAATAGAAAGAGTCGACTTCAAAGCCGCACTAAATATTTACGATCAACGCCGCACACATCAACCAACAACATACTCTAAAACCATTCAACAGCAACCTAAGCCTACAACAAGCATCACCCCGTCAACCTCAACTAACACTCAAACACAGCCAAATAGGAAAATCACAAACTATGACAACCTCCGCGCACAACCAAATAAACAAGAAAATCCACAACGATTGGCCTATACATCGGAAGAAGACATGGACACAACTGACTGCGCTTATCGCAACCTAAATAGAGGACGCATCCCTGAAACAGACCGTAAGCTCAGATCCCAAAGAAAAGACAAGTCCAGCCTCCTCACTAAACCACTTAAAAGTAAAGACAAATCTGAAACAAGGAAGATACCCGGTACTCAAATACAGGGACCAAAGGGAAATGGAGATATGCAAGCAGCAAAGCGAGATTGAAATGCGCCACCTATCCGTGATCTCAAAATATGGTTGTGTGGGCGATAGACAGATTAAAGCGTTTTGGGCGGTAGAGTGGGCGAAACTAACTTTTTTTGGACCAATCGATAGGTATTGACAATAAATTTCAGTTAAAATTTCTTATTTTGCATAAAAATTGTGGGCGCCACAGGTTTGGTTGGTTTGTGGGCGTGGCACAATCGCGTAACAAACTTGCGCTGCGTAAAAGGCTACGAAATCTAAATCTGAGATCCCAATTCTCTATATTTGATAGTTTCCGAGATAACCGCGTTCATATTTACGATTTTTTGAAGCTTGTGGGCGGTTTGTGAGCGTTAAAGGGGGAGTGGCAAACTTTTTTTGACTCAATCGATAGGTATTGATGAGAACAATTCATTTCCCAGTATTGTAGCTTTTATAGTTTCCGAGATCTCAGCGTTCATACGGACAGACGGACATGGCTATATCGACTCGGCTAATGTTCCTAATCAAGAATATATATACTTAATGGGCTCGGAAACGTTTCCTTCTTCCTGGTATACACTTTCCGACGAAAATAGTATACCCTTTTACTCTACGAGTAACGGGTATAATAAGTCGGGTTTTCCTTCCTGAAGCTATAACTCCAGAACGCACGAACCGATTTCCACGTTTTTGCATTCGTTGGAAAGGTCTCGGGATCCGTGAGGTTTGTAGCAAAGAAAATTCATAAAAAATTTCAACAGAAAAGCGCGAAAATTTTTTTTTACATACAGCAACAACTCTGATTTATAGCATGAACTACAAACCAATATCTTAAGTAGGCGCCGGTGCGATGTGTCTCGTTTACACGATACATGATATTGCTTCTTCGCTGAACGACAATGTCTCGCGATTTAATTGGATCGCCAACAATAATTGCAGCAACATCATTAACGGTGGGTGCATTGAATCTTCGCACATGTTCACCTGTTGGGGTACAATCCGCTCTTATGACAAATTTGTGCGTATCCGATGGCATTCGTTCCAATGCTGTTTTGAACATATTAACCACAGCATTATTATCGTGAAAAAATGCTTGCAATTGTTCAATAATTCGTCTCTTTAACTGTTGTATGCCCTGTATATTGCACCGCAAAATCAGCTGATCCACCATCGACGAAATGAAATATATTTGCAGAAATTGTTGCGGTTCATCTGGTGTTGGGACCATTGAACCCTGCATATGATATATTTGTCCTTGTATCTGTAATTGCAAACAATAATTAGTTGATCGTGTGATGGTGTAGTGTGTGGTGTATATATAGTTGTTAAGTGTTGCACTTCATTGTTTTGGTGTGAGTGATTGGTTATTTGTGTTGTATCTTTTACCTGGCAAGTCGGCATGAAGTCGCCTTCTCGAATGATATTAGCTCCAAAGGAAGTCATGCGAAAGCGCTATTGTATTCAAGGATGTGTTGAAGAAAATGGCTGGAACCGGGATAATTTCCATCGAACAATGGTTTCAGTGGCTGTGGTGGTGTTAGTAATGGATCCAGTTTGACTTTTTCACTTGCGCAGAACAATCCATTCGTTTCTCTTTTGATTGCAATATCGGCATATAGTCGTCATTGTTCTAATATCTAAATTTTCATCATCACTGTAGTTCACAGTGGAATCATATTGGAATGCCAAGCGATTGTATGATGCCAATGATCTTCGTGTGCTCCTGCGTTGTCTCAATCGGGCATTTTCCCTTATTATAGTATGTCTTTGTTCGCTTAAGTTCTGTGAATACACTTGTTGCTGGCTTGCATATCTTGTGCGGCGTCCGATGTTCGCTCGTCGTCCTCTAGGAATTTTGCACTATGGACAGAGTGGTGAATTTAACCTCAAATGCACGATCCACATAGTTTACACAGTTCAACTTACCACCTTAAAGACAAATGCCTGCTGTTGAAATTGAATAAAAATTTGCACAATACACGTGACTGATTTGATGGTTTTCAATTGAAATGTTAGGAAACGAATAACTTATTTTTTTTTACTTTCTTTCTACTTATGTGTGAAATAATTAATTAAATTGGATGCTATTAACAAACACAGATTTCTATGAACACATGTATGTATTACTGTGTTTATGCTATGCCTATTTCATGAAATCAATTCATGAAATGGCCAAATTCGTGTGTGTATAAACACCTTTTCATGAATTCGATAACACACGAAAGTTGACTATGAATTCAGTCCCAATTTACGAAATGCTGAGGCACAGCCTTCTTCACAGCCTACTACTCTATAGAGCTCTATATCAAATTCAAAAAATTTGACAGCTTTACTGATATCATTTCATGAATTTGTCTGTGTTGTATAAACAGGGGTTATTATAATTTCATGTGTTGGAGAAAGCATGAAATTCATAGCATAAACATAGTATATGTTAGCATAATTATGCACGCAGCGCAGTTTTTTATTTGACTTGTAACTACGCTTTTTACAAGCAAGTTATCCAACCAGTGAAACGGTTCCACTTATGGAATTTATAAACAAATTTTTGAATTCAATCTCAGCTATGATGCCCTTGCCTTCAGCGACATTGCCTTTGCCCTTGTTTAAGATTCTGCCTTTGCCTTTTCCATTAACTTCGAGGGCCGCGCTTGACCGTCCTGCTTAGATAAATAAACCAATCATTAAGTAAGCACAAGCTTCCGTTTGAAGCCCAAACTCTTTCGTTCGATGCCCACAGTATTCAGAGATCATATTGCGTTCCGATTTTCAATCAAATTACATCGGTCAGCATAATTTCATTTCTCAACGAGATGCGACAGTTTCAGCATAAGCTTTTATTTTAAACAAAAATTAAAGTTATGGAAGCTTAAGAAAGAAAAGCTTCTGGCCGAGGTTCGTTGGACAAATTTTCAGAATTAAGAGGGCAGTCCTATTTTGTCCGAGACCGCGATCGGTTCACAAGTATTAAAAGTGTCTTGTATTAATTGTGTTTTAAGAATAAAGGTTTATCACCCGAGTTTTAAAATAAAAACTACATTTTTTTCAATCATCTACAGACGATGAATTTAAATGGCGCCCAACGTTGGGCCGCGTCAAAAAAAAGTTCCAAAAATTGTTTAATGAAAAATTTGTCAAATATAAACGTTGCTCGCGCGGCCAACAGCTCAACATTTCTAGTGGAGAAATTAAAAAATCCACCAAACGACACAACAAAGTGACAGTGATCGTTAACAACAATTAAATGGAAATTAATAAATGAAATAATCCATTTAAAGGTGAATTTAAAATAAAGGTGGACCAAAATCTTAAACAAGAAAAAAAACAAGAACACAAAATAAGTAAAACAACGCACAAAATTAACAAGGAAGAACGCTATAGTCGAGTACCTCGACCGTTACTCAGCTAAAGGGACCAAAAGGAAATGGAGATATGCAAGCAGCAAAGCGAGATTGAAATACGCCACCTATCGGCGGTAGACAGACTTAAGCGTTTTGGGCGTTAGAGTGTGCGTTGCAAATTTTTTTTTGGTCAATCGATAGGTATTGACGAGACCAATACAGTTCAGTTAAAATTTTGTATCTAGCATGAAAATTGTGGGCGCCACAGGCTTGGGCAGTTTGTAGGCGTTAGAGTGGGCGTGGCATATTTGCGTAACAAACTTACGCTGCGCACAAGGCTACGGAATCTAAATCTGAGATCCCAATTCTCTATCCTTGATAGTTTCCGAGATATCCACGTTCATACTTACGATTTTTTGAAGTTTGTGGGCGGTTTGTGGGCGTAAAAATGGGCGTGGCAACCTTTTTTTTATCAATCAATAGATATTGATAAGAACAATCGTTTCAGTTGAAATTGTTACTCTAGCTTCAAAACTGTAGGAGCCTTAGTTTTAGGCGGTTTGTGGGCGTTAGAGTGGGCGTCGCCAAATCTCAATAGCCTAGCTCTCATAGTTTCCGAGATCTCAGCGTTCATCCGGACAGACAGACGGACAGACGGACATGGCTAGATCGACTCGGCTAGTGATCCTGATCAAGAATATATATACTTTATGGGGTCGGAAACACTTCCTTCTGCCTGTTACATACTTTCCGACGAGTCTAGTATACCCTTTTACTCTACGAGTAACGGGTATAATAAATTTAAAACAACGCAAAAAATTATTTAAAACCAGAAACGCAGTTAACTAAAACATTTAAGCAAAAAGAACTAACAAAACAACAACCAAATAAAACACAAATCGCTGAATCAAGAAAAACTGAAGAACGAACGAAGGGCATTCTATAGCCATTAATATTTACTGAATCCAGGAAGGAAGATCAACCCACAACCTCACAGAAGGAAGACCCCATCGGGACAGTCTCGTGAGAAATTAATTTACAATAATAAAAAAATTAAAGATTATAATTTAAATCAGGGAATTTGAAAAAAAAGTAAAATAAGACTTAAACATTGATAAAAAGTAAGAAAGATTTGTTAAATAGCTTTGGTGAAATAAATTTAAAAATGGCAACCGGAGGCTCAGCACCAAATTTTTGTGCAGGTAATATAGCCACAGCCGGCGGCTTAACAGTGGAATTAATAAATAGATTGATAAATGTTCAATTAAATGAATTGAGCAGGAAAATAGAAGGTTTAGAAGGAAGGTAAGCCACGGATGCAAACACTGTGGAGGATTATAAAATACAAACAATCGACCCAACTATAAAATGCGATACAACACTTGTAGTGGTTAAACCTTTCCAAAATTCACTGGGGAACCAACACAAAACAATATTTTATCGCCTTAAAAATTTTACCAAATAAAATGATGGGAGCTGCCCATGATGCTCTTACCAGTCATGGCACCGTTTTAAACTTTTGAGCAATCTTATCTAGATTGGACTTTACATATAGCGATAAACGACCAATACATATTCTCGGGTCAGAACTATGTATCCTCATGTAGGGACGAATGACAGTTACTGAATACTATAATGAAGTCAATAAAAAAATTACTTTATTACTAAACAAAACCATAATGACATACGGAAAGGACAGCGTAATTACCAAGGAAACAAACAAAATAATAAGGAGCAATGCTCTACGAATATTTATATCCGGGATAAATTGATCTATCTCAGAAACTCTTTTCTCATTAAATCCAGATATTATTATTATTATTATATTATTATTATTATTATTATTATTATTATTATTATTATTATTATTATTATTATTATTATTATTATAATTATTATTATTATTATTATTATTATTATTATTATTATTATTATTATTATTATTATTATTATTATTATTATTATTATTATTATTATTATTATTATTATTATTATTATTATTATTATTCTTATTATTATTATTATTATTATTATTATTATTATTATTATTGCTTGTGCCTAACCGAAGTAGGCACTTCTGAGTCACATCGCGGGACAAGGTGGTAATGAGCACTTGTCGCTGGCACGGGGACGCTTTGATGGCAGGACGATCGCGTCGCGGCAATGGTTACGATGGTTACTGCAATGCCGGACCACAGGCGATGCTGAACTGCGCTGAGGTTGAGCTAACGTGGTTAGCTGCTAGTTGAGATAGTGTATTACGAGCCCTATTCCCAGAGGTAGGAAGTAGAACCGCGGAGTTATGAGGTGTGTTGATAACTGATTTATTCTTCATTTGTACATTATTATATACTACTTGGAACACGGAAGTTTAGTGTAATGATTGGTGAAGTAAGCTATATTCTAAAGTAGGCCAGGGAATTATGATTATGGTAGCAGTTTCCGTAGTTGGCTCGGCTGACACTGCAAAATGTGCTGACTGCATTGGCGAGTCAGTGTGGCGTTGAGTCGGTGAAACGGTGAGTTAGTGAGACATATAATATGCTGGCCAGCAATTCTCATCTGCAGTGAGTGCTACTGAGCGCCTGGTACTGTTCCCAACTTGGCTACTGCTTGATTTGTTGGGTGTGGTCATGTTGAGTACCTTTGGGTACGAACATTCTCCCCCCATTGAGGGGTACCCTCAATTAAAGGCGTGATGTCGGTCAGCCCTTGGCCGAATTGTATAGAAAGCACCTAACAAATCATTGACCAAGGAGGATCTTTCCTTCAACTGCGGCGGTTCCTGTTTGTGATTCAGGTCCTTCACATCTTCTTGATGCTGCTTAACACTCCCCTTTGCGATAAAATTGACATTACCGTGGGGACTGAAATTGTGCCCTCGTAGAACTTGATCATTTGGCACGTCTATGGTATGTGGACCTTCGGCATAATAGCCGTCTCGGTGGCGTCGGTCGACAGAATCCTTGCCATAATTCTTAATGAGTTGTTGGATTTTCCCTTGCAGCTCGTTTTGGGTGTCTAGTAATCGATTGTGTAAATCGATTCTTGTGTGACTTGTTTCATCTATGAATGAAGTAGACATGTTGTGTGTCTTGGAAAGAAAGAATCCTATGAAGCTGGATGAAACAGACGTTCCTGTGACGCTGGATGACGAAGCGTATCCTGTGAAGCTGGATAAAGCTAACGATCCTGTGACGCTGGATGACGAAGAGTATCCTGTGAAGCTGGATAAAGCTGAGTTCCTGTGACGCTGGAAGAAGAAGCGTATCCTGTGAAGCTGGATTAAGCTGAGTTCCTGTGACGCTGGAAGAAGAAGCGTATCCTGTGAAGCTGGATAAAGCTGGCGATCCTGTGACGCTGGATGACGAAGCGTATCCTGTGAAGCTGGATTAAGCTGAGTTCCTGTGTCGCTGGAAGAAGAAGCGTATCCTGTGAAGCTGGATTAAGCTGAGTTCCTGTGACGCTGGAAGATGAAGCGTATCCTGTGAAGCTGGATGAAGTTGAGTTCTTGTGACGCTGGAAGAAGAAGCGTATCCTGCAAAGCTGGACTAAGCTGAGTTCCTGTGACGCTGGAAGATGAAGCGTATCCTGTGAAGCTGGATGAGCTAGGGTTTCCAGGGCGGGTGGATGTAGTGAACTTAACGGGTCTTCTCACCAGTCAGAGGTTCAGCTTTTGGGAGGAAGGGGGTTGCTGAAGTGTGATCCTTTGTTGGTAAAGGATCACTACGGGGTCACCAATGTTTGTGCCTAACCGAAGTAGACACCTGCAGGACGATCGCGTCGCGGCAATGGTAACGATGGTTACTGCGATGCCGGACCACAGGCGATGCTGAACTGCGCTGAGGTTGAGCTAACGTGGTTAGCTGCTAGTTGAGATAGTGTATTACGAGCCCTATTCCCAGAGGTAGGAAGTAGAACCGCGGAGTTATGAGGTGTGTTGATAACTGATTTATTGTTCATTTGGGACATTATTATATACTACTTGGAACACGGAAGCTTAGTGTAATGATTAGTGAAGTAAGCTATATTCTAAAGTAGGCCAGGGAATTCTGATTATGGTAGCAGTTTGCGTAGCTGGCTCGGCTGACACTGCAAAATGTGCTGACTTCATTGGCGAGTCAGTGTGGCGTTGAGTCGGTGAAACGGTGAGTTAGTGAGACATATAACATGCTGATCAGCAACTCTCATCTGCCGTGAGTACTACTGAGCGCCTGGTACTGTTCCCAACTTGGCTACTGCTTGATTTGTTGGGTGTGGTCATGTTGAGTACCTTTGGGTACGAACAATTATTATTATTATTATTATTATTTTTATTACTATTATTATTATTATTATTATTATTATTATTATTATTATTATTATTATTATTATTATTATTATTATTATTATTATTATTATTATTATTATTATTATTATTATTATTTTTATTATTATTATTATTATTACTATTATTATTATTATTATTATTATTATTATTATTATTATTATTATTATTATTATTATTATTATTATTATTATTATTATTATTATTATTATTATTATTATTATTATTATTAATATTATTATTATTATTAGATATTACCATATTATAAAAATATTTGAAACAAGACAATTATTTTATGAAATCGAAGGATTAGAATCTGATCTGCTAATTGGATTCAATTTATTAAGAAAAATTGGAGCTATAATAAATTTAGAAAAGGGAGTCTTGGAATACAAAGGAAAAACAGAAAAAATTAAATATTATGATAATGAGAAAAAAATGAAATAAGTTTAATTGAAGAACATAATATTCTTCCGTTAAAAGAATTTATTATAAAAAAATATTTTGATGATAAAAATAGCGAAAACACAGATTCATTATCTGTGGAAAATTGTGAGAAAAGCTTGAAAAGCTGACCAATAATCGTTTTATGAAACTGTTTGATAAACTTATGAGCGTAGTTGCTGTTTTCAAACAGTTTAAGGCGGACCTTGATAATAAAAAAATGTCAGTAGGGTCACCTAAACGCAAAAAGGACGCTCTTTCAAAATCTGGTGAAGTAAAGGAATCAGTTCCAAATCCCAACTTAGCTTCGAATATTTTTACCCGATCAGTAATCGAGAACTAATAATAGGCCTTCCACGACAGTACCTGCGCCAAAAAACTGAGCAATTTATTTTTGGCCTGTCAAGATGTTAGGGGACTTAATATACAAGGTGAGTTCCAAAGTAAACAGGACTTTTTGAATCTACCGCCCTCTAGTGGCGCCATCTATATGTCAACTGGTGCGTTAGAATCTGCTATCGTTTATCGACTTCCAGTAAAAATTTCATGACATTTCATCTATTGGAAGTGAGGCTATTGCGTTTTAAGTGTCAGTATGTTTTTGTCATCGGTGCGAAAATGAGCTTCGAACAAAGAGCCAACATTAAATTTTGTTTTAAAATTGGTAAAACTTTTACCGAAACGTTTCAATTGATGAAACAAGTTTATGGGGATAATTGCCGATTTATCGCATTTTGACCGAACATTTGGGCTTACAAAAGGTGTGTGCACGGTTTGTTCCGCACAAATTGACTGACGTCCAAAAATTGCTCAGAATTCAACATTCGAAGGACATCATTAAAGAGGCAAAAAAAGACCCGAACTTCCTTTACAAAATTGTGACTGGTGACTAAACGTGGTGTTTTCAATATGATCCCGAAACGAAACGCCAGAGTGCTGAATGGAAGGCGCCGGACAAGCCGAACCCCAAAAAATCGCGCCTGGAGAAGTCAAATGTGAAGACAATGCTGATTTGTTTTTATGATTCCAAGGGTATTGTCCACAAAGAATTTGTTCCACCCGGCCAAAATGTTAATGCGGTATTCTACCTTGGAGTTTTGAAGCGTTTGGTGCGCCGTATTCGACGTGTTCGGCCCGAATATCGCGAAGATGGAAGTTGGCGTTTGTTGCACGATAATGCGCCGTCTCATCGATCGACGCTTGTGTCCGACTATTTGACCAAAAATCACATTTTTACCATCAACCACTCCCCGTATTCACCTGATATGGCACCGTGCGACTTCTACTTTTTCGGAAAAATGCATTTGCCGATGAAAGGAAAGCGTTATGCAGACGTAGAGGCCATTCAAAAGGCTTGCACCGGCATACTGGCATACTTTTGGACCGTGGAAAACGCTGTGTTAAAGCAGAAAGAGACTATTTTGAATAAAATAAATTGATTTTGCCGAAAAAACTATTTGTTCTGTCTTTTTTTTAAAAGTCCTGTTTACTCACCTTGTAAACCTACCTAAGCTTTATGCTGACTCCTCTGCCTTTTCTGAAGACATTTTGGCCTTTACTGAGACTTGGCTGAAACCGGAGATATCAGACTCTGAAGTTCTGTCAAAAAATTGTAATACGTATAGAACTGATCGCTCTTCTCGTAGGGGGGGGTGGGGTGCTGATTGCCGTTACCTCTATTTTAACAAGTCTCTTTGAAATCTTTTTCTATTTATGTAACTTGTTCTTACATTCCACCTGGACCCGACTTAACAATTTATGAGCAACATTTGGCTGCAATAAAAACTGTTCTATCTCATCTTTCCAAAAGGGGTCTTTTGATTGTTTTGGGTGATTTCAATCTCCCTGACATTTCTTGGTCCCCTTCCACTGACTCACTTGTCTCTACCTCTTGATCTCACCATGACTTCGTTGACGGTCTGGTAGAATTATCATTACAGCAAGTTAGCTTTATACGTAATTCACTAAACAGACAATTAGATCTTGTATTTGCTTTAGATCCGTCTGAAGTCACGGTATCTAGAAGTGGGACCACATTGGAACTTTCCATTTTTTCTTCCCTGTGTTGATACCCTCTCTCCTTTACTCTCTACAACTAAAAATAGATGCTTTCGTAAATGCGACTTTAATAAACTCAAAAACATGATTTCACATATAACTGGACAAATTTATATAATTGCTTGGTTATTGAAAGTGCTACGGAACTATATTATAGTGTCCTAAACTCTTTTTTCTGTGAATGTGTTTCTGATAGTTTTCCTCCTAAGTTAGACAGGCCTCCTTGGTTTACCAATGAGTTGCAAAGAATTAGAAAACTTAAAGCAAACTTATATGAAAAGTACAAAAAGTCGGGTAGGCCATCCGACTTTTCAAGATATGTGGTGGCTCGTACTAATTTTAATGTACTTAACAGTCATTGCTATTCCATGTATTTGAACCGATGTAAATTTGAATTTTCAAAGGATCCGAGGCAGTTTTATAACTTTGTCAATGCTAAGCGAAAGTCTTCAGCATCTACGGATCCCGAAATTGCAGATTCTACGTATAGTTCTGTTTCTTGGTCTAATACTAGCTACCCTAATGACTTAAACAGGGCAAATTGTATTTTTTTTCCTGTAAACACCGAAAGTTCTCTCTTAAGTGATTTAGAAACTATAACGCCAACCTATTCTCCGGGGCTATTCTTAAACTTTTTAATTTGTCTATCTCATCATCTGTTTTTCCTACTATCTGGAAAGATTATTTTATTATTCCACTCCACAAAAAGGGTGAGAAGGTTAATGTTCAGAACTATAGAGGAATCTCCAAATTGTCTGCAATTCCTAAAACATTTGAACGCATTATTACCTCTCATTTGCAACATTTGTGCTCCTCTTTGATATCTCCGTGTCAACATGGATTTGTTAAGCGAAGATCGACCACCACTAACCTGCTCGAATTGACATCTTTTGTAATAGATGGATTTAACAAAGAATTGCAGACAGACGTTACATATACATATTTTAGTAAAGCCTTTGACTCTGTAAACCACTCTCTTCTTTTATTCAAATTAGATCAGCTCGGGTATCCGAATAATCTGTTAACTTGGATTTCAAGTTACTTGAATAGTAGATCTCAGAGGGTTTTATTCAAAAACGCTGTTTCCAAGATGGTCAATGTGACATCTGGAGTGCCTCAGGGCAGTCATTTGGGCCCTTTGCTGCTTACTCTGTTTATAAATGATCTTCTCACTCTCGTGTATTAATGTATGCTGATGATGTTAAGCTTTGTTTATCATATAATAATATTAAGTCTGGTTTCTGCTTGCAGTCAGACATTAATAGATTACAGGAATGGTGTCAGTACAACCTTTTATATTTAAACAAGGAAGAACGCTATAGTCGAGTACCTCGACTATCAGATACCCGTTACTTAACTAAAGGGACCAAAGGGAAATGGAGATATGCTAGTAGCAAAGCGAGATTAAAATGCGCCACCTAACGGCGGTATACAGATTTATATACAGGCGTGGCAAACTTTTTTTTGGGTCACTCGATAGGTATTGACGAGACCAATACATTTCTGTTAAAATTTTTTATATCCTAAACTTAAATTTGACTCCCACATAACCTCTACTGTAAATAAAGCTTTGAGTGTTCTTGGGTTTATAAAGCGTTGGTCTTAAGAATTTGATGATCCATACACTACCAAATTATTATTTACCTCCCTTGTCCGTTTTAATTTAGAATACTGTTCTTCCGTTTGGAGTCCTCAGTATCAAGTGCACATTGACCGTATAGAGTCCGCACAGAAAAAATTTCCTCTTTTTGCCTTACGTGGTTTGAACTGGGATCAAAACGTCAGGTTGCCTTCTTACTCGAGTAGATTGCTATTAATTAATTTGCCTAGTCTAGTAAACCATAGAACTATGCTTGGTACTATTTTTATACCCGTTACTCGTAGAGTAAAAGGGTATACTAGATTCGTCGGAAAGCATGCAACAGGCAAAAGGAAGCGTTTCCTACCCCATATTTTTGATCAGGATCACTAGCCGAGTCGATCTAGCCATGTCCGTCTGTCCGTCTGTCTGTCCGGGTGAACGCTGAAATCTCGGAAGCTTTGAGAGCTAGGCTATTGAGATTTGGCGTGCAGATTCCTGAGCTTCTACGCAGCGCAAGTTTGTTTCAGTAGAGTGCCACGCCCACTCTAACGCCCACAAACCGCCCAAAACTGTGGCTCCCACAGTTTTGAAGCTAGAATAAAATTTTTAACTGAAATGTATTGTTCTTATCAATACCTATCGATTGATAAAAAAAAGTTTGCCACGCCCACTTTTACGCCCACATACCGCCCACAAACTTCAAAAAATCGTAAATATGAACGTGAATATCTCGGAAACTATCAAGGATAGAGAATTGGGATCTCAGATTTAGATTCCGTAGCCTTGTGCGCAGCGCAAGTTTGTTACGCAAATATGCCACGCCCACTCTTACGCTCACAAGCCGCCCAAGCCTGTGGCGCCCACAATTTTCATGCTAGATACAAAATTTTAACTGAACTGTATTGGTCTCGTCAATACCTATCGATTGACCAAAAAAAATAATTGGCCACGCCCACTCTAACGCCCATAACGCTTAAATCTGTCTACCGCCGATAGGTGGCGCATTTCAATCTCGCTTTGCTGCTTGCATATCTCCATTTCCCTTTGGTCCCTTTAGCTGAGTAACGGGTATCTGATAGTCGAAGTACTCGACTATAGCGTTCTTCCTGGTTATGAATAGTTTTATCATAGGCGATATTGATTCTGTACATTTGGTAAGCCGCCTAACTTTCAATGTTCCTGTTAGACCAATGCTAAACTAATATCCTATTAACTTGCCACGATGTTCATAAAATTTTAGTCAGCACGAGCCCTTTCGCGTTCTTTCTAATAATTATAACAACCTATATCATTTAATTTGTTCCTCAACTTCTATCCCTGTATTAAAATCTTAAATCTTAGCTCATTTGCTTTAGTCTTGTTGATCTATGTTTTATCCTGTCTTTATTTGTTCTATGTACCTTCCCCGCGACCCGTAATTGCCCGAAATAAAAATGGGCCCGCCCGTAACAAGCACGTGCTTGGTGTCGGTTGGGCCACTTGTTTGTACTGCTCTTAGTGCAGCAACGTTCAACAACATATTAATTAAAAATCCTGAGAGTGCCGACGTAGAAATATCCGTCAATAAAAAAAAACAAATATCTTGGGAATTACAAATCCTAAGAGAGCCGACGTAGAAATATCCGTCAATAAAAATACAAATATCTTGGGAATTAAAAATCCTGAGAGTGCCGACGAAGTAAATACCGTCAAAAATCGAATAAATAAAAATCGTTTGAAATGTACAAATTTCAAGCCCGCCGTCGTTGAGTTATCCGACAAACAACAGATAAATAATAAATAAAATAATTTGACGGACTAAAGGAAAAAATAGTTCACTATATTGAAAAAGACCATTCAAAGATAAATATGCAAATTCATTTTAGAACAGACATAAAGGGGGAAATAAATCTTATTCACGACAGGCCAATATACGGGAAACAATATACGTACGCTTTATCTGTCACCGACTTCGTGAACAGCGAAATCAGTAGAATGTTAGCAGAGGAAATTATAAAGCCTAGTCGAAGCCCTTATAATTCACCAGTTCTGGTAGTCCCAAAGAAAGGAGAAAATCAAGACGGAAGCCGTAAATTAAGACTCGTCATTGACTATAAAAAATGAAATGAAAGTACCATACCTGACAGGTACCCAATGCAAGACCCATCCGTAATTTTATCTAACTTGGGAAGAGCCAGACATTTTTCAACAATAGATTTAGAATCAGGTTTTCATCAGATATTAATGAAAGAATCTGATGTGGAAAAAAATATCTCTTTCAATAAATAGTGGAAAATACGAATTTTTAAGAATGCCATTCGGACTAACAAATGCACCAAGAATTTTTCAGAGAGCAATGGACGACATCCTAAGAGAACAAATAGGGAAAACATGTCATGTCATCATGGACGACATTATAATACTCTCAAACTCGATTGAACAACATTATATAGACTTAAACAAAATTATAAATACGTTATTAAGGGCAAACAAGAAAATCTCTTTAGAAAAATCAAAGTTTTTTAAACGCGAAACCAGTTTTCTAGGATACATCGTATCTAATAACGTCATCAAGACAGTCCCAGAACAAATTGACACCATTATTGAATACCCGCATCCAAAAAATATTCGGGAACTAAGAAGTTTCTTAGGCCTTACGGGCTATTATAGAAAATTTGTTTTAAATTATATCCAAACCTCTAACAAAATATCTTGGAGGTCATAATGGCAAAATTTCAAAAAGAATGTCAACAAAAATGTTAATTCAGCTGGATGCTATTAAAGCTTTTAACGAGCTGAAAGAAAATCTCATTGCTCAAGTAGAATTAGTTCAACCGGACTATAATAAAAAAAATTTACCCTGACCACCGACGCTTCGGACGTCGCAATTGGTGCAGTATTATCTCAAGAAGGTAAACCAATTACTTTTATTTCAAGAACCATAACTAAAACGGAACAAGTTTATGCAACTAATAAGAAGGAACTTTAAGCCATAGTATGGGCTATTAAAAATCTAAGAAACTTTTTATACGGAGTGATTGGATTTGAAATTCAAACCGATCATCAACCATTATCTTTCTCAATCTCTGATAAAAATCCTAATATTGAAATGAAACGCTGGTACTCCTTCATAGAAAGTTTCACTCCTAAGGTCATTTATAAGCCAGGTACAACTAATGTAGTTGCATACGCCTTATCAAGAATTCAGATCAACAACTTAACTGACAGTAACGAATCGGTCTCAGATCAAAACACTCAGCATTCAGCAGAGAGTAGTTTTGAGAATGTTATACAAGAAACCCGTAAACCCTTAAGCCAGTTTAAGCAACAATTGCTATTAGCAATGGGGATGTATAAATTAATTATTCGAGACGAGTTTGGTTTCGCGCGGCGATGACCGTCACGATTTATTTCCAAAATTCAACTAACTGATAAGTACATAAATTCTTAAAATGTAAGCTAGCCCTATGCTCTGAAACTGCTGACCCGGCGACTCGTGCATTGAGTTGGGCAACCGCTGCTTCCGTCGCAGTGCATTGCCCGCTGATTGTGCTGACCGTAGCACCGTCGTTGTGCAATGTCCGCAGGTGTCGCTGGCCTTGCATTATTCCCGTCTCGTTAAGCGGGATTAGCCTGGGAACTTTCTTGTTGCTGGGTGATCGTGTTAACTCCTCCCCCACTTAGATGAAGGACGTCCTCGGACTTTTTGAAACCGTCAATAATAACTTGAAGGTCATGCTGGCGACGGACCCGCTGGCGTCTCTGATAGAGCTTGGAAATAGTAAAGCATATGGCCAAAAAGGCGATCGCGGCCAGACCAGATACAATCGGCTTTTTTACCAGCCCCTTTTCCATTTCACCAATGCTCAATAATTCTTGGTGGCCCGTAATGTTAATGACCGTTGATGCGGCTGGCGCTGGGTATTTCTTTACGTAGTTCTTTACGTTGCGGTAAATGGTGTTGTTTACTTTTGCTCCTTCGTCGAGTGTAACGAGAAATGTTCCAGTTACAAGTTGTCCGTTGATCGTAGCTGTTCCGTCGTTGAGAATAATAACGCCGTCATCGATGATTGTTAGCGGCTCGAGGTGGCTCGTGCGAGTCGAACAGTGTGCGTTGCCCCCTGAGTGGAGTTGTTGTGCGCATGTTGTGTAGGGCATTTCTCTGCAGAACGTTGTTGTAAGGGCAGCGGTGCAGTTTCCAATCGGCATAATTTTGTTACCGCAGTCAGCTATAGTATCGCCTTCAGCAAAATTAAGAATAGTGCCGTTGTGTTCAACGGGGTGCAAGATTATTTTTTTACATGCTATGTAAGGCTTAGGGTATTTTAATATAAAGTGTAAAAAGTTATTATCTAATAGAACTTTTATTTGAGCGACTTCCATTAGGTCAGTAATAGTAATATTTGTAGAATGTTCATTGATTAAATTTTGTAAATCGTTTGAGTCTAAAATCGCGGGGTTAATTATTCCAATTTTCGCAACTGTAACTGACAGCATCAAAGCTTCGAGTTCGGAAATAATTATTCTATTTCTTGATAGCAAATTTTCATATAAATTTTCTGTATTTATCTGTTTTGTTTTTGCATTTTTTACCAAAATGTTTACCGCGTTTGTTATGCTGTTTATTTGTTCTTGGGTCTTTGTGTTAATATTTATTTGCCTGTTTTCTGATTCTATGAGTTCTTTCTGTGTAAATTTTATGTTCTCGAAGTCATCGAAATCTGGAGTACCGGCTACAATTTTTAATGCAGTACCTAATAAATTAATGCTTCTTGCGTGTCTATGATGAATATTTACTGTACCTATGAGAGTCCTAATGTGTCGTAAATCTGAATCTAATTTTTGTCTCATATGTGACTGAGGGAAATGGTTTCTCATTTCTTCTGTTTCCTTTACTAATTCCGAGAACAGGGTTAGGTTACTTGAGTGCTTAAGGTATTGGAAGTCTTTCCAAATAGTTACATCCCCGTCCATGATTGGTATGTAATTTGAAGTCGTGTAGTCGGTCATTTTTGCTGTTATGGATACGGCGAGAAGTATTATTGTCCAAAACCTAGTGTGTTGGAGAAAAAAGGAAAATAAGATTTATTTAATTTACCTCAAGTTATCCTTATGGACCACCCTCCCTTTTATTAAGACTGTGGTCCCCAAGTCTGCTTCTATAATTTCTTCAGAATACAAATTTGAGAGTTTGTTTCCCAATCTCTTCTTTGATTTTACAAGGACCCTGTCTCCTACCTGAAAATTTCTGTCTTGTCTTGTTTTATTTAATCTTTCCAGTTGAATATTTTGTGCATTTAAAACTTTATCCCTAATTTCTGTGTTTAGCTCTATGGTCGACGAGTGTATTACGTCGATTGGTCGTTTGTTTGTTACTGAGTGAATGGTTTTATTATATTCTATAGTCGCGAAAAGTATTAGTTCAACCGTGTCTTTAATTCCTCTTTCGATTTTTAAGCACCGTGCAATTTCTGCCAGTGTACTGTGGAATCTTTCCACTTGTCCGTTTGACGTACTATGATGTGGCGGTGCATTAACAATTTGTATGTCAAACTGGTTACTTAGAAGGGTCTTAATTGTTTCGGATTTATTAGAAGGCTCATTGTCGCAATATATGGTTTTTGTTCGTCGATAGAAATTAATAAGCTGTAAAATCGCGGTTTGTACGTCTGCAATGGTTCTGGAAGCGATTGGTTGAACAATTGAAAATTTTGATAATTTGTCTACACAAGTAAGAAAGTATTTTTTATCTGTAGAAAATATGTCAATATGTAGTAATTCGCCAGTATATGAGGGAATCGGTGTTTCTCCGAGAATCTGTTTCTGAGGATGTCGATCATATTTTGCCTTTTGGCAGGTTTTACAATTAACGACGACCTCATTTGCCATATGAGTCATTTTGGGGAAAAAATAGTCTTGCATAATCTGCTTCACGTTTTCCTGAGCGGCTCTATGAGCCCTGTTATGTTCTGACACCGTAATTTCTTTTTGTTCATTTTTGTCTAAGATGTCAGTCACCATGCGGTTCGTGTAACGGAATATGGTTGTCGGGAATGTTTCTATTAATTTATGCTGAATAAATGCCAGTACTGGAAGTTCGCATAAAATTGCTTTGACTACGTCTTTCTTGACCACATCGCATACTCTCTGTATAAGTGTTTCTCTATCCGAGAAATACAAGAGATGTCGAGTCTTTTCACCGAACATAATGACCGTTCTAACTGAAGCAGTTCCGCTTTCCTCTATTATTATTTGGTTCCGAAAGCAGTTGACCGGCTTGTCTGTTTTTTCGATAGTGTAGGTGAGTGATAACTCGCAATGTATTGTGGCAATATCTGACTGCGCATCCTCTTCCAGTGAGTGGATGTGCTGTCGGGACAGCGCGTCAGCGACGTAATTCTCTTTTCCTGGCTTGTAAAAAATTTGGGCGTTATGCTCGTCAATAAAAGCTTTCCACCGCTTAATTTTGGCGTTTGGATTGCGATCTGAGACGGCAAAAGTGAGTGGTTGATGGTCAGTAAAAATGTTCAAATTTTTCACGCCATATAGGTAGTTCCTGAGGCTCTTTAGGGCCCATACAATTGGTAGTAACTCCCTTTCATTCGTTGCAAAGTTTAGTTCCCTGTCTTTTAAAGTTCGTGATATCATGGTTATGGGTTTTCCGTCCTGTGATAGGACTGCTCCCAAACCGAAAGACGAAGCATCTGTCGTTAGGTCGAACGCTCTTTTGTAATTTGGGTATAATAACATTACATTTTCAGATGCGAGAACATTCTTAAGCTTCTCGAAAGCCTGGCGCTGATTCTCATCAAAGTTAATTGGTATTTTCTTTGATTGTCCAGCACCCACTTTGCCGTTATCACCTTTTAGGATGTCACTTATAGGTTTTGCAATAGACGCGAAGTCTTTAATAAAACACCTATAGTAACTTGCTAATCCAAGGAATGACCTGACATTGAATAGTGTGGTTGGTTGCTCGTAGTTACGAATTGCATCTACTTTGTTTGGGCATGTTCTTATACCTCCTCGTGAAACTACGAAACCTAAATACTCTACGCTTTCTTTAAAAAAATTTGATTTCTAACGCGCAACCCTCATATTGGCCTCATATAGCTTGTCCAAGACCCATGCTATGTGTTTCACATGTTCATGCATATTTTCTGAAAAAATAATTACGTCATCGACGTAGACATAGCAAGATTTCCCTATTTGTTCTCTGAGCACATCGTCGATGGCTCTCTGAAAAATGCTGGGTGCATTCTTCAATCCAAAGGGAAGTCTACAGAATTCGTATTTCGCATTTCCTACTGAGAAGGCCGTTTTCTCCCTGTCACTTTCGGCGAGTAATATCTGGTGAAAACCAGACTTCAAATCCAAAGTGGTAAAGTACTTTGCCTTGCCCAAATTGGCCAAGATGAAAACTACATTCGGAATAGGATATTTGTCGTCTACTGTCTTTAAATTAAGTTTTCTAAAGTCTATTACAAGGCGTTTTTTTGTGTTTCCCTGTTCATCAGTCCCTTTCTTATCTACAACCCAAACCGGGTTGTTGTATGGAGACCGAGATGGTCGAATTATGCCGTCCCGTAACATAGCCTGCGTTTCTGTATTTACAAAGTCGGACACACCCATCGGGTATGGGTACAATTTTGAATATATTGGGTCTTCATTCTCCGTCCGGATAGTACCGATGATATTAGTGTTGTAAGGCAGCGCCTCATTCGGTTCTGCAAATACACCCGTGCGGTTTTCTAACATTGACTGGAATTTTTCCATAATTTCGTGGGGTACCTCGATGTCATCAACTTTTGTAAAATTAACATTTTCACATTTCAAAACTTAATTTCTTCCGAATTGCTGTTAGTTATTAACATTCTGAATTTTAGGTCAAGTACGACGTCGGTTTTTTTTAACAAGTCCAGTCCAATTATTCCGTCAAACGTTGTTAAGTTCGGTAATAAGAAGAATGTTGTAGTTGTGTTAAATAGGTTTAAGATGCATTTTTTGTTTACAGTGTTGTACCCATGGATTGATTTTAGAGAAAATGGCTTATTTACGAAAATAACTTTTTTAATTATTTCATAGGTTTAATATAATTTTTGGAAGCCCCCGTGTCTATCAAAAGTTTGATTTTTCTCCCTGCGATATCCCTTTCTATGAACGGGAGCAGGGAGTCATGCCTAAAAAATTTATTTCGTCATAATCTACGAGGTCATCATCTATGTCTTCTACTTCCTCTTCGTGTACCTTGCGCTACTATTATTGGGTCTTTTATGCGCCAGTCCATGGTTACTATAAGCGTTGGGTTGATTATTTTGTTGATTGGTCTGCCACTGATTGTTTTGGGTTTGTCTATGAAACAGACTACTTTGTTGATTTTGAGTTGGTTGTCTAAAACGAGATGAACTATCGACGTCCATTGGCTGGACTGGATCCTGTCTGAGTGGCTGTCTTGGTTTTTTATTAAAATGGGGGTTTTTACCCTCCAGGTTAGATCTAGAGTCTGTTATTGTATTTCTTTCTCTGTCCTGTTGTCTCTGTTCGGACCTTTGAAGTTTTTCCTCCGTGCTACGGGCAAAACTACTTGCGAACATATATCGCTCGTGATTAGCCTCTACCTCTTGTGCTAAGGCTAGAGCGGATGGAAGATCGGATGGTCTAGCCGAAAAAAGAACATCGCTTAGGGATTTTTTTGTTCCCGAAATAAATACGCGAAGCGCATCTGCTCTATATTTTTCGTTCATTGACGCTGCTAAGGTATTGTCGTAGGTCATAATTGTCTTGTTTATTAACAGAGTCAGCTTTTTCTCCACTTCGTCGTAGTATTGCAAGAGAGTCATGTTTCCTTGGCGAAGCATTGACATCTCCTGTTCTACTAAGTATACCGGTCGTTTGTCAGCGTATGTAAAATCTAGTCGGTTTATTATGGCTTTAAAGTTAAGAGGTGTGTCGAAAGACGAAAGAACCATATCGGCTGAACCTTTTATTTTATTTCTTAATATCCCTAATGCCTGGTAGTGCTTGGAACTACCGTCGTATTTTTCGTACACTTTATATGCTGTGTGCGCAGCTTTTCTCCATGAGACGTACGTCTCATTTTTACCCTCAAAGTCCGGCAGGGACTTCATAATATCTAAGGTCTCACTACACGAAACACTTATTCTGTTCTCAACATCCCTATATGTTTCTACTTCTGGTGTGTTAATATTTACACCACCTAAGCGCTTCTGAACCTCTAGTAACTTTTGATCAAAACTTCTTTCCTGCAAGGCGAGGGCGCTTGCAACTGCGCTTTCTACAATGGCTTTTAACTGCTCGTTAGTCATTGCCATATTTGAATTTTTTGGTTTTTCCAGACAATCTTCCGCGCTTCTGAGTTTTCGAAATTCCTTTAGCAAATCTTCTATTTCACTATCACTCATATGTTTTAACACAAAGAACAAAGACTTTTTGTTCCTTTTGTATTTAATTTTTTCTCGAAAATTGTACGAAAATTTGTTTGAACTTGCGCCTATTTTTTGTCAGAGACTCTTGGAATAATTTATGAAAATTTTTGATTTATTCTTAAATTTTTGAATCGCTTTTTATTTGGGCCAGATAAGGGGGAAAAGTATCAATGAACACTCTACTTACATGGTCTTAAAAAAATTTTTTTTTTAATTAAATGTTGCTGTTCCTGGTACTTCTTGTTATATCTTCCTTCTTCCTGGCGTATTTAATTGTGTTATGTTATTAATGCTGCTGCTGGAGCTTCTTGTTGTAGCTTCCTTCTTCCTGGCGTATTTATTTATGTTATGTTATTAATGCTGCTGCTGCTGTTGGTTCAGGGTTCGTTGGTACTGTTTTTATTTATTTATAACAAATTTTATTTTTTAACTGTTCGAGGGTCTTACGAACGCATTTTAAAATTGTTTAGCTAAACGACGGATCGAGGGTCTTACGAACGCGTTGGGTGCCAATTAATTATTCGAGACGAGTTTGGTTTCGCGCTGCGATGACCGTCACGATTTATTTCCAAAATTCAACTAACTGATAAGTACATAAATTCTTAAAATGTAAGCTAGCCCTATGCTCTGAAACTGCTGACCCGGCGACTCGTGCATTGAGTTGGGCAACCGCTGCTTCCGTCGCAGTGCATTGCCCGCTGATTGTGCTGACCGTAGCACCGTCGTTGTGCAATGTCCGCAGGTGTCGCTGGCCTTGCATTATTCCCGTCTCGTTAAGTGGGATTAGCCTGGGAACTTTCTTGTTGCTGGGTGATCGTGTTAACTTATACAATACATGAGTCGATTAATATATTCGAAAATACCAGATATATAAGAGAATTTGACCACCCCTGTACATACCCTTCAGTTCGGCATTAGGGACGCGGTGACATGGCTCAAGGCAAAAAGCTTTTTTGTTTGCAGTCGGCGCAGCGTAGAAGACCGCCTACGAAAACGATCGTGCAACAAAGAGAGGCAGATACTCGCAGATTTCCCTCTATTTCTTGTCTTATAATCTGCCTGCACTCCGCGCTCGCAGAGACAAACTTCGGCGGTCCGTTTTTTTTTTGCGTCTCTCCGTTATGTTCGGCTAGCGACTAATATTTCGGCGAAAAAATTTTCGTAGAGCAGCGACATGTGAATGCTCTAATATTTTAGGAGCATTATTGTACAAGGGTGGTCAAAAGTATTTTCACAAAAAAAAAGTTAAATATATTCATAATTTGTACTTACATCTTGTTAACTTTGGCATCAATGGAAAGGTAATTTAAATGCCGTTTGAATGATAACAAACAAAAAAGTTTCTTCAAACAAAAATAATAGTAACTGCTAAAAGAATTTTTCAAAAATCATTTTGCTTATATTTTTTATGATTTTTTGAAAATGCTTAGAAACATGCATTTTAGGCATATTTTTCTCTTTTTCATACAAATTTTTTCCGACAGTGTCACCTTTAAAAAATCATAAAAAATATAAGCAAAATGATTTTTGAAAAATTCTTTTTGCAGTTACTATTATTTTTGTTTGAAGAAACTTTTTGCATCAAAAAATTTAAGTTTTCAAGTCGAGGAAAAAAGTTCAAAAAGGACATTTTCACACAAATTCGTCCTTTTCAATAAGTACTGAATGTGTTAAGAAATGTATTGTATCATTCAAACGGCATTTAAATTACCTTTCCATTGATGCCAAAGTTAACAAGATGTAAGTTCAAATTATGAATATATTTAACTTTTTTTTTGTGAAAATACTTTTGACCACCCTTGTATATCGAAAAAAAACCACTAATATTGTTTTATTAAATTAAATTATTTGATTATAGTAAAATCATGTAAATTGAATTTACTTATAATGTTATGTTTACTTATTATACATTTTTATTACAATACAATTTTTTAGTTTAGTTATAGAAATTTAGTCCGTATAAATTGATTAAAATATTTAAAACATTTTAGAATTAACATTTTTTAAAAAAATTCACATTGTGTTTTTTACTCAAGAAGTAAAAATTATGTAGTCGGATATTTTCGCTTTAGAAAGGGTATAGGTGCAGTGGCACGCGCCAACAACGAAGATAAAACAAAAGAAATCAAGTAAAGGGGTGAGAAAAAGACTTGGTGCATTCTGTTTAAGTGATTGAAAGCGAAGCATCCATTTTAATTGTGCGCAGCAGAGTTACTTTAAGCGTTTATTTAAGTTAATATAATAAAGTCATGTAAGTGCTACGTTAAGTTTAAGCTGTTGCGCATTGATCTTAGTTTAAAGTACGTAAATTTTGAAGGTATTCAATGGGTTCCGTTAGCCGAAAGTGGATGACGAAATGTTCTGTGGCAATTATACACAGCTCTAAAAGGTAAATAAACAAATGAAAAAGTAAAACGCGTTTTTTAATCATATGCCCATAAACTTTTTATTAGCGTTGTCCAAGGATTCGGAGGACCCGGACAAAGGTTTAAGGAAAGCGATGACCAATGTAAAAGGCCAATAACGTAACATAAAACTAGGCCTACTATAATAATTGTCATTTAACAGATAACCTAAATAACACTATTTAATTAAAATGAATTTAAAAGTAAATAAAAAAGTATGTATTTTAAATTCTATATTTTCATAAGTGAAAACTCATGGAAAAATTCTGATTTTCACAAGTGATTTCACTTGGGACGTGTCAGTTCCAAGTGATTTCATAAGTGAAAACTCATGGAAAAATTGTGATTTTCACAAGTGATTTCACTTGGGACGTGTCACCAGCACGTGACAGGCCATACGAAAAATGAGAATAAGGAACAAGTGAAATCCCGTGGGACTTTATAAAATTTTCATTTGAATTTTCACTTGTGAAAACGCGGACATCCCATACAATTTTCTATATGGAGAGTCACTTGTTCTTCACTTGTGCAAAAGGACATGTCCCACGTGATTCCCAAGGTGATTCACAAGTGAAACTTTTTTTTTGGATCTGAAGGGTATGCACACGCATAACATATATATGTACATATGTAATGTTGTCATTGTTATATGCAGCCATCTTAAGCACGACATAAATGTAAAGGGTATATGTTTGTACAGTAATAATAAAAGTCATTTCTTGTTTTAGGTGCCGGGGGTTTTTACTAGTGCCTTCGGTATATAAATAATGATGATGTGCTTTTCAGGGTTGACGGAGTGGATGAAGGTTTAATTAAGAATTTTATGTTATTCAAAATTAAGCAATTTTTAATTCCCAAAATAAAGTTAAGTAAAGTTTATGATTATTGTAAAAAAAATTGATGTAGAATACGTTGTAAAAAATCCACCAAGAAACTACATTTGTCCGTCTTTGTAACGCCCACCTCCATGTATATAGACTTAATAATGACATTAAAGCCGTAAGGCTAAAATATATTTAAAATGAAATAATTTTGAATTTTTATTGAGAATGGATTCTGGGAGCGAGATCGATGCGATGTTTAAACCAAGAACGGTTCTTCTCGAAATCGAGATCGATTCGATGTTGAAGCCAAGAACGATTTATACCGAAATCAAGATCGACCATTCTCAAAAGCCCGTTCGCAAACCGAGAAGACTTCGATGGCGACTTTAGTATTTTTAGTATAAATCGATCTTGGCTCACTTTTGAGATTGAAAAAACTAATATCAAGAACGCTGAGAACGGTTTTTCTCTGAGTGTATACATAAAGTCAAACTAGTATCACAGACGGGATGAATATTTTTTATTTGTAAAAAATTTTGGTTAAGTATTTCAACGTCCACCGCAGAGTTTATCTGCTGCTTACATTTTCCAAAGCCTAACCCTTTTAGCGTAGTCCAGAAGTTTTTTGAGAAAACACAGATATTTAATTGTATATTGTAATGCTCTCTTTTTGCTGACTTTATTTTTTTGCTTACCTTTAACATAGCCTCCTTGTATTGAATACCAAATTCTTCCGTTTTGTATCGTTAGTAGGCAACATCTCGCTGACGGGTTAGATATTTTATTTAACTACAGAACCACAAATTTTGCGTTGGGTTCCTCTTTGGTTTTCAAGGGCTGAAACTTATTAAACAAATACTGAACATTGTTGTTTAAAACATCTGACTGATAAATCCTGATAAATACATGACCAGTCACAACAAAAAATGTTATCCTCAGTTCATTATAATCCATATTTTTGAAATCTCTTTACGTAAAAGAATTGGTTCTGTAATCTAAGGTCAAGCCGTAGTTGGTACTGACACCTGGTCACGATGTATATTCTTGCTAGGGTCATTAATAAAGAATAAGTCAAGTGGTGTATCACATGTGCTGATATAGTGCGTTGCGATCGTATCGTTAACGGAATATAGTCCTACGGACTTGAAGTTATGCACAAGATGCCTTTCTGACAATAAGTTGCTATTCAAATCGCCTACCAATATGATTTCGGTTTATTCCATTGAAATGTCTTTAAGCGCATTTATTAATGACTCTTAGTCATTACCCAACAGGGTTCTTTCTTGGGATATTGGCAATTTCTAGGAGAATACTTTCACTTTACATTTCAGCTACGTATTCCCATGTACAGCAACACCTCCTGCATGCCCAATAGACAAATCACATAAATCATGTACATACCACGACTCGGACACAGATATCACATCGACATTAAACTGAGTGAAAAGAATTCTAAACTCATCCATCTTCTTTAACAGACTTCGTGAACGATTTTGAGATCATTTTCATATCTACTTATTGTTTTTATCATTGCACCAGCTATGAATCAAATATCCTCATCCTGCATTGCTGTTATCATAGATTATTAGGGGAGCAATCTGAATATTCAAAACAAAAATGCCAAGTTTCTCATATTGGTAAATTATTTTTAAACCAATCTTAAATAAGAGAATACTAAGTCGCTTAAGATCAAAAGCTATTTGAAGTGCCAGTAGCGTCTTCTAGTCCAGCCGAAGCGCTAGTAGAATACGTAGTTGGTGGGTCAGAGGAACGCACGGGGGAAAGATTATCGGACCTGAGTGACGAATGTTCCTCCATACTCTTGATTAATTAGACACCCTCTCTTCAAGTGCAGCGTACATGCACAAGGCCGCGTCGAACGAAGGCAGTCAAGATAACATTATGTTTTTTCATACGCATGGCCTCTTTGAAGATAATGTGTGAGGATGCGTGAAACACACCCTCCACATTTCGCCACTTCTATTCTTTCCGCCACGAAGGCATACAATTGGAGATTACGCCACGAAGGCCATTTATTTATAAGTTATAATATATAATATAATTATAATATAAGTCGTTACGCCACGAAGGCAATTTATTTAAGTTCAAACTAGAAGCTAAGCTTATCCGATTTAAATATTGCGCGCACCAGGGCTGGAAAACCACCCAGTGTTGGTCAACCGAGGGCCAACAGCTGATAGTGCCGATAGCGATAGGCGGGAGGTTCGATAAGAAACTGTGTTGGGAAACGAAGAAACCCGGCAAGCCGGGCTTACATGCGGCCGCAAGGGCGGAAGCTCGCTCTCATTCTCGAATGGCAGCCAAGGCGATCAGACCTAGGAGCGGACTTCAACCCGGAGTGGTACAGCGGCACGAGCGTCGGCACGCCGGATCCAAGGAGTAAGTGGGACAGACAATAGCGATCAGACTGAGTGCGAGTAGGGGTAGTAGTAGTAGTACTAGCGAATAATAAAGACAAGAGAGAATGAAGAAGTATGTGTCCGTGTGAATTTGTTCATTTTTCGGGTACCCACGTGCAGTGATTTGTGCCGGTCGGGAATCGTGTTGCGCCAGAGCTGCTTACTCAGTGCAAACAACCACCCGATCGCCCACAAGGAGCATAGGAAAGGATCGCCTCTGGCCACCCTCTCCTGGGAACCCCGCCCCAATTACGGATTAGGTAGGCGCGAGCCACGTGCAGTGATTTGTGCCGGTCGGGAATCGTGTTGCGCCAGAGCTGCTTACTCAGTGCAAACGACCACCCGATCGCCCACAAGGATCATAGGAAAGGATCGCCTCTGGCCACCCTCTCCTGGGAACCCCGCCCCAAATACGGTTTAGGTAGTCGCGAGCCACGTGCAGTGATCTGTGCCGGTCGGGAATCGTGTTGCGCCAGAGAAGCTTACTCAGTGCAAATGACCACTCGATCGACCACAGGGAGCACAGGGAAGGGTCGCCTCCGGCCATCCTCCCCTCGGATCCCTACCCCCTACCCCAGTAGCTTGTGAGTCGCACATCCAGGGGTAACGGCCACGCCGTCCAGTTTTGTTGGTATTTTCTCAGGGACCGGCTACGCCGCTCGTTTCGTTAGTATTTTCGCCGGGAGCAGCCCCGCCCTCCACTATACCTTTCGGGTGCCGTGTTGCGCTAGAGCTGCTTACTCGGTGCAACGCGGATACTCTGGCCTCCTTTCCCCACAAATCCCCGCGGCAACTCCCCGTCCAGTTTCTTCCCAATACTTTTCTACAAATTTAACTGTAGAGGACCCTGGCCGGACTGAGTTTTATCCCAGCCCATGAAAAAGGTCCTTACAAATGCTCTCTTAACAGTTGTTCATGAACATAAATGACCGCTTCTGAATTAAAACCCAAAAACTGCCAGCTTAGTTGTTTTTTGTACGCACGCCGGAAAATTCCAAAATGTCTAAGCAGCTTTTCTTTTCGCGTGCGTTTATCATTTTCACAATTATTACAGGACCCACATGTGTTTGTTTTGATTTTCTTTCTCGGAAGATATCCGTAACTCTTGGTGCTGGAGACAGCTGAATACACAGGTACATAGCCAAAATTTTCCACGGACCATTTGTAGTTTTCCATGATAGTAACATAAACAATGGCTCAAGACGGGGATTATTTTTATACCCGTTACTCGTAGAATAAAAGGGTGTACTAAATTCGTCGGAAAGTATGTAAAGTCTGTCAGTATGAACGCTGAGATCTCGGAAACTATAAGAGCTACAATACTGGGATTTTGCCTGCAGATTCCTGAGATTCCTGCGCAGCGCAAATTTGTTGTCAGCAGAGTGCCAAGCCCACTCTAACGCCCACAAACCGCCCAAAGCTGTGGCTCATACAGTTTTGATGCTAGAATAAAAATTTTAACTGAAATGTATTGTTCTCATAAAAAAAGTTTTCCACGCCCACTTTAACGCCCACAAGCCGCCCACAAGCTTCAAAAAATCGTAAATTTGTACGCGGATATCTCGGAAACTATCAAAGACAGAGAATTGGGATCTCAGATTTAGATTCCGTAGCCTTGTACGCAGCGAATATGCCACGCCCACTCTAATGCCCACAAACCGCCTAAATCTGTGGCGCACACAATTTTCATGGTAGATAAAAAATTTGATCTGAAATGTATTAGTCTTGTCAATACCTATTGAATGATCAAAAAGAAATATTGCCACGCCCACTCTAACGCCCATAAACCGGCCAAGCCTGTGGCGCCCAAAATTTTCATGCTAGATACAAAATTTTAACTAAAATGTATTGGACTCGTCAATACCTATCGATTGATCCAAAAAAAATGTTTGCCACGCCCACTTTACCGCCCACAAACCGACCAATCCTGTGGCGCCCACAATTTTCATGCTGTATACAAAATTTGAACTGAAATGTATTGGTCTCGTCAATCCAATAAAAGATTTTTAAAAAAAGTTTGCCACGCCCACTCTAACGCGCATAACGCTTAAATCTGCCTACCGCCCATATAACCATATATTGAGATCACGGGTAGGTGGCGCATTTCAATCTCGCTTTGCTGCTTGCATATCTCCATTTCCCTTTGGTCCCATTTGCTGAGTAACGGGTATCTGATAGTCGAGGTACTCGACTATAGCGTTCTTCCATTTTTAGTCATGTATTGAGAGTGTGTTTCAGCGAAATATTTAAGATAAGTCCAAAATGTCGGTTTTTTGTTTTCTTAGCTATACCGCGGAGCCTGTAGGTGTTGGAAAAAAACTCGGGAGTACCCAAATTTCTTAAAAAACTAGAAAATTATCATGGAAATTTCAAAGTGCGCAATTTTGTGTTCCTGTGATATTAAAGCATAGCTTGAGCGCACTCATAGATACAGAATCCTTGATCATATCCTGGATGATTTGCCAATCCTAATCGGTCCACAGGAATGAAGCTCAAGACGGTATATGTGGACGGTAGTTGGTTTCGGTATCCGGTGCGTAGCAAAAGGGGCGTGAATTTATCACTGCGCTGATTTGACCGAGGTGAACGTGCAGACAAACAGGCATATGTAGTCCCTGCTGATACGTGGTAGTGTTAACAAATGGCAAAAATGACACCTACGTTTGGTATATCAGCCAATTGTTGCTGGGATGTGTGGTAGCGTTGACGAAATCAAGATAATCAGTCGTTACTTATTCTGCGAGTGAGATTACTTGATCCAATTATCCAGAATCTCTGCCAAACGATTACTAAAAGGGAGGAAATACCTGGGTGTAGGTTCACTCGCTGCTCGTGTTCCAGGATCAGCTTCGAGATTCGATGAGTTCTTTGTAGCAAATCTAGCTGTTTTGCCCCTCTTGATAATTGCGATTCGCAGACGTCCGCCTTACCTTTGCAATTCGATTTCGTCGATCATTGGCGTTAGTTTGACCAGATGCGATCGGCTTCTAAGGGGTTTCTTAGCAAGGGGCAATTGATAGTCCTCTTGGGAACCGCCTTGCGCGTGTTTTATACAAAGAATCTTTTCTGCCTTAATCTGTCCAAATGTAAGAGCATTTGAAGTCTTGTCGGTCTTTTAGGTGAGAATATTAACTAGCTTAAGCCATAAATAAACTCGTAAGTTCAGTTCATCGAGTGGATGAACCTGAGTTGCATCCTCCATTTCAGCTATCAGACCCCTGGAAGCACAGTTAGCTGGGTTTGATTTAAAGTCTACTTGACGCCACGCTTTCCAAGTAATAGTGTCAAGGATTTCCGAGGTTCTGTTTCTAACAAATGTCTTTAAATGGGCTAGTGCATACGATAGCCAGAAAAGCACTATTGATAAGTCGGATTAGACAAAAACAGTTGTGTTCTTCGTAGTCCAAAAAAAGATCGAGCAAATAAGTTTGCTTAAAAAAAGTGTTTCGCAAAGTTTCAGGCGTGGCAATTGTTTTTGCAGCAACAATGGACACCAAGGTGGGGCCATCATCATTTCATCCTAACGTCGGACAATACTTGTCACTTTGTGCAATGATTAGGGTTACGTTGTATGTCAGAATCTCTTCCCGAGGATGCCAGTATTGTAAAAGAACTTTAACTGACTACAATTGTGATTTGGTATCACCACTCTTCCTCGTGGAGGGCAATGCAATCGCTGCACTGGTTGAATTCCTTCAAAACTTTGTTAAGAAGCTCTATCCCTGCAAGCAAATGGGCGATAATTCTCTCACCTATCATCCAAAAGTCACTTCTTAGTAACTTTTTGAAGATAAAAACACGATAGAACATATTTTTCAATAATTAAATATACATATGTCGCGTAGAAGTCACTTCTGGACGATTTTTATAGAGCACCTTTTATAAAAGCAAAACTGGTCGGGATTGCGAAGAAGTATCTTCTGAGAAACTTCTGCGCAATAGCAAGACGATAATACACATTTTACGAAAACAAAAAGAGACACGACCGCGAAGAAGTATCTTCTGGGAAACTTCTGCGCAATAGCAAGACTGTCTTCGAAATGATTTTTAGATTTTTTTTTCATTGATATGCATGCCAATAAAATACTTAGATGCCCTTCTACAGATTTTCATCTAAGGTTTTATCATATGTTAAGTCATATATAATTTATGGATACCTAAGTATTATATTCACCTCTATTTACAAAATATTTTATGTGGTGAGTAGGCTTTAAGAAATGCAATAGAAATTATTAGCCCCAAATTATTTTACATGCATTTGCAGGTGCCTTTTTCCGAATTTTAGAGACACTATTGAGACCATTGTACATCGAGGGATGGAATTTATTGAATTGTTTTTCTGGAACCCTACAAAGTAACTAAGCACATTATTGACCAAATTTAAGAAAAATAAAAAGGTTTTTTCTATTCCGTCAAAAAAATACTCGAAATGTAATTGTTTCCATTAAAATTACTGGATATTAAAAAAAGGCACTTATTAAAATGACATTGTATGCTGTTAAGGTTGCTAAAGATATATTTTTCCAGAGTATCAATCTGATTTTGTGTCTCGGAATCTCCTTTCTATTTTAAATAGGATGCAAAAACTTTCTATTAATTCCTACCTTCAACGTACAATGGTGGTTAGTGTCTTAAAAGTTCAGGAAGTGAGGCCTCTTAATGCCTGAAAAATATTTTGGGGCTCATATTTTAGATTGCATTTTTAAAGCCTGTTCACCACATAGAATTTATTTGTGAATATAGGTGAAAAGACACTTAAATGTCCATAAGTTGTGATCAACTGAAGATACCTTAAATGCAAAACTGTAGAATGGCATCTAAGTAATTATTGAAATGCATATCAATAAAATTGAGCTTTAACTTGTGAGGAGTTGAATAGCTCCCCACAAATCTAAGCAGCAGCAGCAAGAGATGGCCGGCCGCTTACCAGATACGCGGCGAATTCGCGTAGTAACGGCGGGGAAGAAGAGAGTTTGGAGACCAATGTGGGGGAATAAGGGAGTTTGGAGACCAATGTGGGAGAACAAGAGAGTTTGGAGACCAAGGATGGATAACAAGAGAGTTTGGAGACCACGGATGGAGAATAAGAGAGTTTGGAGACCAAGGATGGAGAACGAGAGAGTTTGGAGACCAAGGTGCGGAGAATGAGAGATTGAAGACTTGGCGGGCAGAGCAAGAGTGCCGCGTGCAAAAGGGAGTAACGGAACTCCACCGGACTTTGGACTCGGCCGTGAACTTTGGACCGGGAGAAGAAGTGCCACATCTCGGCAGCGGAGCGGCACACAGGCGTGCCACATGCATCACGGAAACCAACGGGACGGCAGCATTGGACAGAACCTCGGTTGCAAGCTATGCGTAAAGCACAAGAGGGTCAAACAAGAGCCACGGACTTTGGACCCGGAGAGATTCAGCGGGCCGTCCGCAAAAGCGAAATAACGGTTCCCTGAGGCCCTATATAAGGCCGCAGAGCGCTGGCAGCTGGATCAGTCGATCACGAGGAGTCAAACCATCAAGATCAGTCAAAATACCAAAGTGAACAGTCGGTCAACCGAGTAAACTACAAGGGAGCCACAAGGCGAATCGTCGGAAGCAGCGCCGTGGGAAGCCTACAAGGATTTGGGATTTGGACATCAGGAATATCGTACCTTGCCCGACCAAGCAGGGCGTTATAGTGGGCGTGACATATTCGCGTAACAAACCTGCGCTGCGTACAAGGCTACGGAATCTAAATCTGAGATTCAAATTCTCAATCACTGATAGTTTTCGAGATATCCACGTTCATATTTACTATTTTTTGAAGTTTGTGGGCGTTAAAGTGGGCGTGGAAAACTTTTTTTTGGTCAATCGATAGGTATTGATGATGATTTACAATACATTTCAGGTAAAATTTTTATTCTAGCATCAAAACTGTAGGAGCCACAGCTTGGGGAGGCTTGTGGGCGTTAGAGTGGGCGTGCCACTCTGCTGAAACAAACTTGCGCTGCGGAGGAATCTCAGGAATCTGCGTGCCTAGTCCCACTATTGTAGCTTTTATAGTTTCCAAGATCTCAGCGTTCATACGGACAGTCGGACGGACAGACGGACAGACGGACATGGCTAAATCGACTCGGCTAGTGATCCTGATCAAGAATATATATACTTTATGGGGTCGGAAACGCTTCCTTATGCCTGTTATATACTTTCCGACGAATCTAGTATACCCTTTTACTCTACGAGTAACGGGTATAATCAGAAGCAGTTGAGGAAAATCATCCTAATAAATTTATTATAAGTAACAGAACCGTACGATTCATAAAGACAATATTAAATAATTTGTCTCACATTCCAGATAATGATTTCAATAATGTACTTTTTATTGCTGGTAGCTAGAACCAAATCAGAAATTATGGATTGTACAAACCATGATTTTCTTCTTTACAAGGATACCGAAGACGTTCATATTTATGAATCATACGCAGAAATATTTCATATAACTAATATAAGTTTTTATAGAGATATAAATAGTCTTGAAACACAATTTTTAAACAATCACGACAGCCAGAATTTTTATTGGGAAATATCCCACGATCTAAAAATAATCAAATTACTTATCTCACAAATAATACCCAATAGATCAAAAAGAGTTATTAACAAGAAAGGAAGTTACTTTTGGCAAGCCGAAGCTTGCATACCCTTGCAGTTATAATTATTACATTTTCTTTGAAATTCTTAAAAATACAAAAAATACAAAAAGTTTAAGATAACATGTCAAAAAACACCGAAGCTGTAATATGTTTTATATTATTTACCCACTTATTTTCCTGCAGCTATGTGGCAGCTATATGATATAGTCGTCCGATTTTGATAAAATTAAATTCGAAATTCAGAACTAATTAAAAAATGTTATTTTCAAGCGTAGGAGGTTATATGTTAACCAAGGAAGAACGCTATAGTCGAGTACCTCGACTATCAGATACCCGTTACTCAGCTAAAGGGAAATGGAGATATGCAAGCAGCAAAGCGAAATTGAAATGCGCCACCTACCGGCGGTAGATTTAAGCGTTATGGGCGTTAGAGTGGGCGTGGCAACCTTTTTTTGGATCAATCGATAGGTATTGACGAGACCAATACATTTCAGTTAAAATTTTTTATCTAGCATAAAAATTGTGGGCGCCACAGGCGCATATTCGCATAACATACTTGCGTTGCGTACAAGGCTACGGAATCTAAATCTGAAATCCCAATACTCTATCTTTGATAGATTCCGAGATATCCGCGTTCATACTAACGATTTTCTGAAGTTTGTGGGCTGTTTGTGGGCGTTAAAGTGGGCGTGGCAAGTTTTTTTATGTCAATCGATAGGTATTGATAAGAACAATTCATTTCAGTTTAAATTTTTTCTGTTGCATCAAAACTGTAGGAGCCACAGTTTTGGGCGGTTCGTGGGCGTTAGAGTGGGCGTGGCACTAAGAAGCTCAGGAATCTGCACGCCAAATCTCAATAGCCCAGCTCTCATAGTTTCCGAGATCTCAGCGTTCATCCGGACAGACGGACAGACGGACATGGCTAGATCGACTCGGCTAGTGATCCTGATCAAGAATATATATACTTTATGGGGTCGGAAACGCCTTCTTCTGCCTGTTACATACTTTCCGACGAATCTAGTATACCCTTTTACTCTACGAGTAACGGGTATAAAAATTCTTCTTATACGCAACAATCACTAAGATGCGGTGATATTTAATCCACGCTGTCATTACCCATCTCTACCTATGGTCTCTCAATCCAATTTCGCTTGGAGGCCCCCTTAAAACAGCTGTTGCTATGTATATGTTAAGTCTCCATGTCAACCGGAATTTCTTAACACTTTAGAAGTTCATTTTGTTTATGTATTCAAATTACATTCAAAAGGCAGCATATAGGTACTTCTTCAATATTTATGCAATTCAATTTAATTAAGGGGGGAACAATTATTTATTATTATTTAGGAGCGAAACCAAAACTCACTTCTGTTGTCTATAGTCTAAGCTATTTAATAAGTGTGGAAGTATTGAGGGCCTATTGTAATTTAAGTATAGCATATAATAGTTTTTGCTGTAATTTTATACATGTTTGTTTTCCTAATTGGCAGATTTCAATTCATTGGCAAGCGTAAATCAACTAGAGTACCAGGATTACGTAACTTAACGGTATAATCGAACAGTTATAAATAGCTACATCGCTTAAACAATAAACACTTAACCCATTCGTGGGAATGTTGTCCTTATCTTCATTCAGCGGTAGCGTAGAGTTACGTAATCTTGCTACAGTAAAAGTAATTTTATTTTTATACCCTTGCAGAGGATATATTGATTTCAGTCAGAAGTTTGCAACGCAGTGAAGGAGACGTTTCCGACCCCATAAAGTATATATATTCTTGATCAGCATGACTAGTCGAGTCGATCTAGCCATGTCCGTCTGTCCGTCTGTCCGTCTGTCCGTCTGTCCGTCCGGGTCTACGCAAACTAGTCTCTCAGTTTTAAAGCTATCGGGCTGAAACTTTCCCAAAAGTCTTATATCTTTTGCAGGTAGTATATAAGTCGGAACCAGCTGGATCGGACAACTATATCTTATAGCTCCCATAGGAATAATCGGACAAATAAGTGAAAAAAAATTATATCTTTGGTGTTTTTTAGCATATGGCCTCCTAAGCTGGGAAATAACAATTTTTAAATAATTTTGAATTTTGAATTAAATTTTATCGAAATCGGACGACTATATCATATAGCTGCCATAGGAACGATCGGAAAATTTGTGGAAAAATAATATGAAAAAAATTATAGCTTCGGTCTTTTTAACATATAACCTCTAACGCTTGGAAATAACATTTTTTATTTAGTTCTGAATTTCGAATTAAATTTTATCAAAATCGGACGACTATGTCATATAGCTGCCATAGGAACGATCGGAAAATTGGTAGGAAAATAATATGAAACAAATTATAGCTTCGGTGTTTTTTAACATATAACCTCCTACGCTTGGAAATACGATTTTTTAATTAGTTCTGAATTTTGAATTTAATTTTATCAAAATCGGACGACTATATCATACAGCTGCCATAGGAACGATCGGAAAATTGGTAGGAAAATAATATGAAACAAATTATAGCTTCGGTGTTTTTTGACATATTATCTTATACTATTGGGAATATCATTTTTTGTGTTTTTAAATTTAATAATTATAGCTGCAAGGGTATATAAGCTTCGGCTTGCCGAAGCTAACTTCCTTACTTGTTAACAATGTGTAACTTACATCAATTCCATCCGCGCTGAAAGGCTTTCCGTTGCTGATGATGAGATGATGTCGTGGTGTATAATTCAATGTTTTTTTCTTTTTATTAGTTTTAGTTTGTTAATTTTTGGTTATTTATTTTATGCTTTTAATATTTTTTTTTGTTTGGTCAGACTTAACAGGCTTATTTTAACCTGTTGATTTTTTTTCTCTCTGAACTGCGATTTCGTTTTTTTTTATACCCTTGCAGAGGGTATATTAATTTCAGTCAGAAGTTTGCAACGCAGTGAAGGAGACGTTTCCGACCCCATAAAGTATATATATTCTTGATCAGCATGACTAGACGAGTCGATCTAGCCATGTCCGTCTGTCCGTCTGTCCGTCCGTTTCTACGCAAACTAGTCTCTCAGTTTTAAAGCTATCGGGCTGAAAGTCTTCCAAAAGTCTTATATCTTTTGCAGGTAGTATATAAGTCGGAACCAGCCAGATCGGACAAATATATCTTACAGCTCCCATAGGAATTATAGGAAAAAAAATTTAAAAAAATTATATCTTTGGTGTTTTTTAGCATATAACCTCCTAAGCTTGGAAATAACATTTTTTAATTAGTTTTGAATTTTGAATTAAATTTTATCGAAATCGGACGACTATATCATATAGCTGCCATAGGAACGATCGGAAAATTGGTGACAAATAATATGAAACAAATTATAGCTTCGGTGTTTTTCAACATTTAACCTCCAACGCTTGGAAATAACATTTTTTAATTAGTTTTGAATTTCGAATTTAATTTTATCAAAATCGGACGACTATATCATATAGCTGCCATAGGAACGATCGGAAAATTGGTAAGAAAATAATATGAAACAAATTATAGCTTCGGTGTTTTTATACCTTTGCAGAGGGTATAATAATTTCAGTAAGAAGTTTGCAACGCAGTGAAGGACACGTTTCCGACCCCATAAAGTATATATATTCTTGATCAGCATCACTAGACGAGTCGATCTAGCCGTGTCCGTCTGTCCGTCCGTTTCTACGCAAACTAGTCTCTCTGTTTTAAAGCTATCGGGCTGAAACTTTCCCAAAAGTCTTATATCTTTTGCAGGTAGTATATAAGTCGGAACCAGCCGGATCGGACAACTATATCTTACAGCTCGCATAGGAATTATAGGAAAACAAAATTTTAAAAAATTATATCTTTGGTGTTTTTTAGCATATAACCTCCTAAGCTTGGAAATAACATTTTTTAATTAGTTTTGATTTTTGAATTCAATTTTATCGAAATTGGACGACTATATTATATAGCTACCATAGGAACGATCGGAAAATTGGTGGAAAAATAATATGAAACAAATTATAGCTTCGGTGTTTTTCAACATATAACCTCCAACGCTTGAAAATAACATTTTTTAATTAGTTCTGAATTTCGAATTTAATTTTATCAAAATCGGACGACTATATCATATAGCTGCCATAGGAACGATCGGAAAATTGGTAGGAAAATAATATGAAACAAATTATAGCTTCAGTGTTTTTTGACATATTATCTTATACTATTGGGAATATCATTTTTTGTGTTTTTAAATTTAATAATTATAGCTGCAAAGGTATATTAGCTTTGGCTTGCCGAAGCTAACTTTCTTTCTTGTTTTTTTTGTATTTGATTTTACATATGTAGGTTATATTTGGTCTTCAATTTCGGGGCTTGTATTAGCCTACTGAGCGGTACTTCCATACATATATTTATCTTAGCTTTTGGGTAGGCTTTAAGAAACACAGAACTTGAAAACAAAATTTTTCCACTGCTGGTGTACATGCTTTGTTTAGATTGGAATTTATTCCCTTATATTCCACGGAACCTGGCCTCACGTCTTGGGGGTGGTCACTTCCTTTTCCCCCTTGTGAACTATTGGGAAAAAGCTGCTTAACAACCTCTAGCTGTTGCTGCTGAACATTAGTTAGCGGAAAGTATGTGCTCTCCACACCAACAATCAGTCTTTGTTTTATTGACGGGATGATATAGAGCTGCATGCGCTGAGCATTGTCTTGGTACTGGACCAGTACGTTTAATACACCAGTTACTTTGTGAGGACTAACATCGGCGGTTTTAACGCTCGACTTAATAGGCTTGTATTCAACATATCAGATGAAAGTGATATTGGCTCCCGTATCTAAAAGGCCAGTAGTAGGGAAAGACGGGTTCTGGGACAATTTGCATATTAATGGCCCCCGCCCCCTTACTAATTAGCATATTAATGACCCCGCCTCTCACTGATTAACATATTAATGACCCCCGCCTCTTCATTAACGTATGCGGGTTCTGGGACAATTAGGATAATCCAATAAATTAAGTGATTTTAATGGACTTTGAACTCATAAAAATGTCACGATCATATCCATAAAGAGTATACTAAATTGCCCCCCCAACCCCACACCACCATGTGACAATACTGATCACGTGACCTTTTTGCCTCATTATCAACAATTAATATTCAGCAGGTGTTGCTGTACACGGGAGAAAGGTCGCACACTTTCCCCACATCTCCATGTGACAATATTGATCACGTATCCTTTTCCTCATTATCAGCAATTAATATTCAGCAGGTGTTGCTGTGCACGTGAGAAAGGTCGCAAACCCAAAACATCTAAAGCTGGTTGCCTTAGAGGAACATGTCCGATCATGTTGGGGAATAACGTTTCCTATGATTGTAAAATTAATTTAGAAATCAAAAGAACCCCAATAAAATGAATCTCACAAGTTAATAATTCTCAGATGTCGAATATTTTCAAACAGACTATTTTTTTTTCGCCCCAGAACGTTTAACTGGTAAATTGTCTAAGATTCTCTCCTTTCCACAAATGGGTCATAAACATGTCATAAAAGGGATTCAAGCAAGAGCTACCCGAACATGCGCACCTGTCTATTACCTGACCGGAATAAAAGGGACACATGCACAAGTCTGAAGGCGCACGCCCATTGACAAGATCATGGGCCTCACGCCAACGACCTCACGGCTGACTGCTAGCTCTAATACGTTCCCATAATAGGGGTTGAAATCACTACCGCGCAACAACTCGCAAATAGCCGACATATCTTAGTCAAGGAAATATTTTCCATCCACATCCTTACACATCTAGTCTCAACTTTAAAATAATGTATAAAAATTATTTTATTGTTTTGAAGCTACTTTTAAAAAATGTCAAAATAATGTATGCATTGTTTAGAGCACAAACCCCGCCCTTAAGGTGTGTTTCACAATAGGGAAACCGGTTTCCTTTAAACCTGTTTAATGACGGACAGCCCATTTCCTCGACATTAATGAGCTGACGACTCCCAAAAAACGTCTGTAGAAATCGTTTCTTTTCCACACCTTTACAAATAATTTGTTTTCCGCTTGTAATTGTCCTTAGATACTTTCGAGTTTGTGGAAAACTATTTTCTCCATCGTTCCAAAAAATTTTGTGATGTGTATTGGTTAACCAAATTGCAGTCTTTCGAGATTTTGTATTTAGCAAAGTAAAATCATATGGTGGTTCTATTAAAAAACTATTATTCAAGTTTGGATCTTTTTCGAATACAATTCCAATTTCCTTTAGAATAAAATTATTATTATTATCAAAGAAACCTTGAACATCAATCGATACAATATCTTTCAACATTTTTCTAATGTTAAACAACTCGTTGTACTAGTCCGTTTAGTGGGTTATATTCAACTAAACGGTCTTGTATGAGGAGACAATAATCTTGGGTATTTTCATGACTTGGTGTCTTTAGTTCTATTGAAATTCTCACATCAATAGGACCAATTTTACTGATTCATTTTGATATGAAAGATCAACCACAATAATAGGGGTCTTCAATTTAAATTCATTTGGGGTCAAAAATGGTTGTGATTCACGATTAACTAGATTGAAATCTTGTATACATTTCATATAGGTGAGCATACTAATTCTTACTAAAATCAACATTCAGATTATCACATGGATATGACTCAGAATTCAAGTGAACTTTCAAGTTTGATAAGTTATTTGTGATAAGTTCTCCATTTAGTGTAAATCCAATTATGGCAAATCTTGGTTTTTTGCGGTTAGCCGACAATTTCACATTCCAGCTGTGTTGACTTCCATACCCCAATTTTGCGTTAACATATGAATCCCAACTCCGGAATGCGATTGGTAGGTTTACACCACTTTTAATAATATCGTACATCTTAATTTTTTGCAAAGTCGCTCAGAGTTACATGGGGAATTTTCCAGATTTTATTCGTAATTTCCAACTTAAAAGTTTGTTCATTTCTGGTTTGCTCAAACACATCACCAAGATTCTTAGTTAGCATCAACACTAGTTCATGCTTGCAATTTAACAAAACTTTTTTATAATCCTCAGTCAATCCCAACAAATTTTTTAATGGTACAGAAAAATTTTAATTGGGGATCCCGTAGAAATTTCGTCTCCACTGCTCCATCCAGAATTTAATAGGTATTGACTTTGAAGATTATCCAGAGATATACAATTTTTAGGGTAGTAGCCATACCGACATAGACTTGACACGTTGGACTCGTTGTATTTAGTTGTTACCTAGCAGTATTTTGATGGTTACTTTCTTTTTAGTCTTGCTTTTGGATGGTTACTTTTTGTATAGTACCTGTACAGTACTTGATTTTGGATGGTTACTATCTGTATAGTATCTGTAAAGTACTTGGTTTTAGATGATAACTAAATGTTAACAAGTATTATGAGTCGCTATAGTCTCTTGTTAAGAACTATCAAAGTACACAAGTTAAAGTTTCTAAGATGTGTTAGCCAAACACACTTGCAGTGAACTATCATTACCTGACCGTCATCAAAGTCACATGCCCAAGACCCAAGGACATTGAATAAAATACTTCCCCTTCATTTGTACCTGGAGTTTTAATTACAGTCAGATACAAAATTTGTAGGATTATTCAATATTTCTTTATATATTTTATTATTGTAAACATATTTCATTAAATTCATAATTAATTATATTTTATGTATATTTGTATATAATTAATTTTCTTACTTCAGCCCTCTGTAAGAAACATGTCGCTTATTAATCTTCGTTCCAAGCGTAGATTTTCGCTTGGTTCCCATAGATAGATGTAAAATAGTTCTCACAATGTAATCTTTCTCAGATGCTGAATTATTTTTAAAGCATTCATTTGTTCCATCCCATAATAATATTGTAACATATTTCGAAGGCATCATTAGCTAGCATAGGAGCGCCTATCAATTTAATTTTTGATTGAAGTTTATGATAGAGGTGTTGGGACCTGGTAATATCGGTTTTTGTTGTCAACTATTTTTCTAGTTCTAGTTTTCTAATTCTATTCTATTTGTATACTATTTGTATGAGTAAGGCATCATTGTCTAAGATTCTGAATAAGTTACTATATATTTAGTAGATGTATACAAGTTGTTTAGTATCTGGTTTGATATGTTTAATAGATGTATACAAGTTGTTTACTAGATGTATACAAGTTGTTTACTAGATGTTTAGTATCTGGCTACTATATATTCAGTAGATGTATACAAGTTGTTTAGTATCTGGTTACTATATATTTAGTAGATGTATACAAGTTGTTTAGTATCTGGTTTCTATATGTTTAATAGATGTATACAAGTTGTTTACTAGATGTATACAAGTTGTTTACTAGCTATTTAGTATCTGGTTACTATATATTTAGTAGATGTATACAAGTTGTTTAGTTCTGGTTACAATATATTTAGTAGATGTATGCAAGTTGTTTAGTATCTATGTTTAGTAGATGTATATAAGTTGGTTACTAGATGTATACAAGTTGTTTACTAGCTGTTTAGTATCTGGTTTCTATATGATTAGTAGATGTATACAAGGTGTTTAATAGATGTATACAAGTTGCTTACTAGCTGTTTAGTAACTGGTTTATATATCTTTAATATCTGTTTACTTTAGCTGGTTACTAGTTGTTATTAACGTCTACGAGCTTTTATAGTCTTTTGTTAAGAAAGATCAAAAATTCTTGATCACTAGACGACTTTCGATGTGAAGTAAAAACTTACACTCTGATTTTCAGTGTGTTTGCTATGTACGTAAGAAAGAATGCAAAGCCAAAATAGCTCAAGATTGATATATAAATCTTAGAGGAATATGTCCGATTATGTTGGGGGAAGATGTATCCTGTGATTGTAAAACTAATTAAGATATAAATTGTTCACAAGTTGTCTAAAAGCTGTGTAGAAGCTGCTTTGATAAACAATTTTGATTCATAATTACAGATATTAAGAATATATAATAATATCATCCACTTTAACTAGTATATTGTTAAAATAAAACATTTCCATTTTTCATATTCTTTCATCTTATGTAGGTATAATAAATGTAATCTTAACTACGATAGCTAGCCTTACATCCCATAACTATAGTTATTAGCTACAATAAAATGTCTAGAAAGAACAAAATATATGAATGTCCAAAAACCATTTAAAACTAACTATAGTTGGGAAAGTAATTGAAATCGCTCCGGCGTAATACAGTAAAAAACAAAAAACACTGTGATTATCCCATTTTCTATCACCATAACAAATATGTATACACCTAAATGACCAATTATATCCTTTGTCCAAAAATGTCTGTGACTTTCACTTATAAATTTGTCACCGATAATTTAAATCCCATTAAGCAAACCACCCATTGCTAACCGTACCATAACCCCAGAGTCAAGTTGGTTACCTACAATAAACATAGGTGGTGGTGTAAAGGATTGCTAAAATGCCTCGACGCAGGCGCAAATGTCATAAAAAATGATCATAAAAATATAATTAGGAAAGTATTTTTTATTTGCGAACCATTTATAACTGTTACCAACAACACAAATAGTTATGTTACAAAGGATTTGCTTCAATGCCTCGACGCAGGCGCAAAGGTCAAGGTATTGGAAAAAAATTCATGGAATATTATCCCTTCATAAAAGAGGTCATATAATATATAATTAGGAAAGTATTTTTTATTTGCGAACAATTTATAAATGTTACCAACAACACAAATAGTTGTTACAAAGGATTGCTAAAATACCTTGATGCAGGCGCAAAGGTCAAGGTATTGGAAAAAAAATCATGGAATATTATCCCTTCATAAAAGAGGTCATAAAATATATAATTAGGAAAGTATTTTTTATTTGCGAACAATTTATAAATGTTACCAACAACACAAATAGTTGTTACAAAGGATTGCTAAAATACCTTGATGCAGGCGCAAAGGTCAAGGTAATGGAAAAATTCATGGAATATTATCCCTTGACCAAAAACGAAAGTTTCTTCTATTTGGATAATAAAAAAATATATATTAATTCAATACTTTGATTTTTCCATCAAAATGCTTGATAAATCTAGTTGTTTGATATTCTCTAACTAATTGAGTAATATGTTTTCATGTGCCTATTTAATTTACCAAAAACAGTATTAGTCTTCTCTCATAAAATCCCTCTAATTCCCCACCGGTGAAATATATGTTCCTCATATTTAATAATGATGGTTTGTCATAGATGGGTACTTGTAATTCATATTTAAGATACTTACATCCTTCTCTAACTAATATCCTTTTATCCATCATGTAAACAGGTTTAGAATTGTATTGCGTGCTTCAACCCCTAGCCACACCCACCACTGTAACAGATTTCACTTTTCCAATGGCTGCCCCAGCTACCTAAACTGTACATTTCTTTTGATTTTCTCTTTTCCTTTCTAAGCAATGTACACAATTTTTAAACTGGTTCTGACCTCCCTCTTTAATGGCATCCTCTACTTTATTTTCGTTATATTTCTGATCTTTTCCTAACAGTAGGTTGTTAAACTTTTATTATTTTATGGGATTATTGAGCACCCGAAATCCCTGATATTAAGTCATAACATGTAACTAGCAGAATATAGTAAAAGACATTAGACTCTAAAAAGACCAGATTTACCTACAATTCAATTTACCATCTACAATCCCTGGAGAAGAGCTTAGTATTTGCAGTTTAATTTTCAAATTTATTGATTTCACAGATTCCCGCTGGTAAATACCAATTTTTAACAAATGGCTGCCAACTCCATACCATTCAGACACTGGTTTACAACCTCATAGAACTGACTCTCAAGGTATCTGTAATGCACAATATATTTCTGTCTCTTTTCTTCTAATCAATATTAAAAAATTTCATAAACTGGTTTTGGAGTTCATTTTATTCTTAGAATTAAATTATTAAAAATTATTAAGCCAACAGAGATAATAATGATTTTGTGATAGTATCCCGTTAATAATACATACATAATTCTTATTTGTATATTTTCAAATTTTTTTATTTTAGAAAATTATTCATTAATCACATTCAAATAATATTCATAATATATCTTACAATTTTTTAAATTTATCAATAATGTTTCCCAATTATTAATATTAAATGACATTGCATCATATCTATTTTTAAGATTAAATATTAAGAATAAAAATTCTTTTCCACTCCTCCTACTTAATGATGACCATTTTAAAATTATAATTATCAACAACTATTATATTAAATACAATTAAATGTATGCGTACTCATATAACAACAGTTCCCAATATCGATATATGCTGGCCTACAATCTTACTTTGCCTTTGATTTCCGGTTTCTTATGTATTCTTCTTCTCACTTTGACACAGTATGGAATGGTTTTACTTAAGCCAATCGCATAGGATGGTGGTTTGATTCTTGGGGGAGGGGGTTTGATCCTTGGATATAAAGTACCTGCTCGATTCTACGTTCTGTCTTTTCCTGGTTGATGAGATTACAAAACCTAAAACAGTACAAAATTTGAATCGAAGGACATAAGATGACTGAAATCAACAAGCAAATCAACCACTGTGATTTTAAAATAAATGAAGATTTGTTGGTTGAGATAGGAATCTTCAAGGAAATTTTAAAGGTTTCCAAAGAGTCGCGGCGAGAATTCGGTAGTATCTATTATGATACTATAGAAGAGTTGGACATCCTGAAATGGCGCTTGGTGGATTTGCAGAGCGAAAACAATAACGATTCCCATCTCTTTGATATTGAGAACGTGGAAAATCGAATCACCGAGCTGATGATGGAGACAACCAAGTTTCAACAGCAAATTGATCTTCACGATGCGGAAATCGAAAATAATCCGCTGTCACGACTGCTCCTAGAAGTTAAGGAGATGATTTTTCGTATAAGGGATTCAATATCAGACTTAGAGTATCTTAAATTTAATGGTGAGGCAGAGCAATGTGAGTTGGTCAGCGCTATGTCTCGCGAGGACGACCCCATCTTAATATTTAATCTTAAAAATAGATATGATGCAATGTCATTTAATATTAATAATTGGGAAACATTATTGATAAATTTAAAAAATTGTAAGATATATTATGAATATTATTTGAATGTGATTAATGAATAATTTTCTAAAATAAAAAAATTTGAAAATATACAAATAAGAATTATGTATGTATTATTAACGGGATACTATCACAAAATCATTATTATCTCTGTTGGCTTAATAATTTTTAATAATTTAATTCTAAGAATAAAATGAACTCCAAAACCAGTTTATGAAATTTTTTAATATTGATTAGAAGAAAAGAGACAGAAATATATTGTGCATTACAGATACCTTGAGAGTCAGTTCTATGAGGTTGTAAACCAGTGTCTGAATGGTATGGAGTTGGCAGCCATTTGTTAAAAATTGGTATTTACCAGCGGGAATCTGTGAAATCAATAAATTTGAAAATTAAACTGCAAATACTAAGCTCTTCTCCAGGGATTGTAGATGGTAAATTGAATTGTAGGTAAATCTGGTCTTTTTAGAGTCTAATGTCTTTTACTATATTCTGCTAGTTACATGTTATGACTTAATATCAGGGATTTCGGGTGCTCAATAATCCCATAAAATAATAAAAGTTTAACAACCTACTGTTAGGAAAAGATCAGAAATATAACGAAAATAAAGTAGAGGATGCCATTAAAGAGGGAGGTCAGAACCAGTTTAAAAATTGTGTACATTGCTTAGAAAGGAAAAGAGAAAATCAAAAGAAATGTACAGTTTAGGTAGCTGGGGCAGCCATTGGAAAAGTGAAATCTGTTACAGTGGTGGGTGTGGCTAGGGGTTGAAGCACGCAATACAATTCTAAACCTGTTTACATGATGGATAAAAGGATATTAGTTAGAGAAGGATGTAAGTATCTTAAATATGAATTACAAGTACCCATCTATGACAAACCATCATTATTAAATATGAGGAACATATATTTCACCGGTGGGGAATTAGAGGGATTTTATGAGAGAAGACTAATACTGTTTTTGGTAAATTAAATAGGCACATGAAAACATATTACTCAATTAGTTAGAGAATATCAAACAACTAGATTTATCAAGCATTTTGATGGAAAAATCAAAGTATTGAATTAATATATATTTTTTTATTATCCAAATAGAAGAAACTTTCGTTTTTGGTCAAGGGATAATATTCCATGAATTTTTCCATTACCTTGACCTTTGCGCCTGCATCAAGGTATTTTAGCAATCCTTTGTAACAACTATTTGTGTTGTTGGTAACATTTATAAATTGTTCGCAAATAAAAAATACTTTCCTAATTATATATTTTATGACCTCTTTTATGAAGGGATAATATTCCATGAATTTTTTTCCAATACCTTGACCTTTGCGCCTGCATCAAGGTATTTTAGCAATCCTTTGTAACAACTATTTGTGTTGTTGGTAACATTTATAAATTGTTCGCAAATAAAAAATACTTTCCTAATTATATATTATATGACCTCTTTTATGAAGGGATAATATTCCATGAATTTTTTTCCAATACCTTGACCTTTGCGCCTGCGTCGAGGCATTGAAGCAAATCCTTTGTAACATAACTATTTGTGTTGTTGGTAACAGTTATAAATGGTTCGCAAATAAAAAATACTTTCCTAATTATATTTTTATGATCATTTTTTATGACATTTGCGCCTGCGTCGAGGCATTTTAGCAATCCTTTACACCACCACCTATGTTTATTGTAGGTAACCAACTTGACTCTGGGGTTATGGTACGGTTAGCAATGGGTGGTTTGCTTAATGGGATTTAAATTATCGGTGACAAATTTATAAGTGAAAGTCACAGACATTTTTGGACAAAGGATATAATTGGTCATTTAGGTGTGGGTATACATATTTGTTATGGTGATAGAAAATGGGATAATCACAGTGTTTTTTGTTTTTTACTGTATTACGCCGGAGCGATTTCAATTACTTTCCCAACTATAGTTAGTTTTAAATGGTTTTTGGACATTCATATATTTTGTTCTTTCTAGACATTTTATTGTAGCTAATAACTATAGTTATGGGATGTAAGGCTAGCTATCGTAGTTAAGATTACATTTATTATACCTACATAAGATGAAAGAATATGAAAAATGGAAATGTTTTATTTTAACAATATACTAGTTAAAGTGGATGATATTATTATATATTCTTAATATCTGTAATTATGAATCAAAATTGTTTATCAAAGCAGCTTCTACACAGCTTTTAGACAACTTGTGAACAATTTATATCTTAATTAGTTTTACAATCACAGGATACATCTTCCCCCAACATAATCGGACATATTCCTCTAAGATTTATATATCAATCTTGAGCTATTTTGGCTTTGCATTCTTTCTTACGTACATAGCAAACACACTGAAAATCAGAGTGTAAGTTTTTACTTCACATCGAAAGTCGTCTAGTGATCAAGAATTTTTGATCTTTCTTAACAAAAGACTATAAAAGCTCGTAGACGTTAATAACAACTAGTAACCAGCTAAAGTAAACAGATATTAAAGATATATAAACCAGTTACTAAACAGCTAGTAAGCAACTTGTATACATCTATTAAACACCTTGTATACATCTACTAATCATATAGAAATCAGATACTAAACAGCTAGTAAACAACTTGTATACATCTAGTAACCAACTTATATACATCTACTAAACATAGATACTAAACAACTTGCATACATCTACTAAATATATTGTAACCAGAACTAAACAACTTGTATACATCTACTAAATATATAGTAACCAGATACTAAATAGCTAGTAAACAACTTGTATACATCTAGTAAACAACTTGTATACATCTATTAAACATATAGAAACCAGATACTAAACAACTTGTATACATCTACTAAATATATAGTAACCAGATACTAAACAACTTGTATACATCTACTGAATATATAGTAGCCAGATACTAAACATCTAGTAAACAACTTGTATACATCTAGTAAACAACTTGTATACATCTATTAAACATATCAAACCAGATACTAAACAACTTGTATACATCTACTAAATATATAGTAACCAGCTAATCAGTATTGTAATTAAAGAGTTTATTAAACTTATTCAGAATCTTAGACAATGATGCCTTACTCATACAAATAGTATACAAATAGAATAGAATTAGAAAACTAGAACTAGAAAAATAGTTGACAACAAAAACCGATATTACCAGGTCCCAACACCTCTATCATAAACTTCAATCAAAAATTAAATTGATAGGCGCTCCTATGCTAGCTAATGATGCCTTCGAAATATGTTACAATATTATTATGGGATGGAACAAATGAATGCTTTAAAAATAATTCAGCATCTGAGAAACATTACATTGTGAGAACTATTTTACATCTATCTATGGGAACCAAGCGAAAATCTACGCTTGGAACGAAGATTAATAAGCGACATGTTTCTTACAGAGGGCTGAAGTAAGAAAATTAATTATATACAAATATACATAAAATATAATTAATTATGAATTTAATGAAATATGTTTACAATAATAAAATATATAAAGAAATATTGAATAATCCTACAAATTTTGTATCTGACTGTAATTAAAACTCCAGGTACAAATGAAGGGGAAGTATTTTATTCAATGTCCTTGGGTCTTGGGCATGTGACTTTGATGACGGTCAGGTAATGATAGTTCACTGCAAGTGTGTTTGGCTAACACATCTTAGAAACTTTAACTTGTGTACTTTGATAGTTCTTAACAAGAGACTATAGCGACTCATAATACTTGTTAACATTTAGTTATCATCTAAAACCAAGTACTTTACAGATACTATACAGATAGTAACCATCCAAAATCAAGTACTGTACAGGTACTATACAAAAAGTAACCATCCAAAAGCAAGACTAAAAAGAAAGTAACCATCAAAATACTGCTAGGTAACAACTAAATACAACGAGTCCAACGTGTCAAGTCTATGTCGGTATGGCTACTACCCTAAAAATTGTATATCTCTGGATAATCTTCAAAGTCAATACCTATTAAATTCTGGATGGAGCAGTGGAGACGAAATTTCTACGGGATCCCCAATTAAAATTTTTCTGTACCATTAAAAAATTTGTTGGGATTGACTGAGGATTATAAAAAAGTTTTGTTAAATTGCAAGCATGAACTAGTGTTGATGCTAACTAAGAATCTTGGTGATGTGTTTGAGCAAACCAGAAATGAACAAACTTTTAAGTTGGAAATTACGAATAAAATCTGGAAAATTCCCCATGTAACTCTGAGCGACTTTGCAAAAAATTAAGATGTACGATATTATTAAAAGTGGTGTAAACCTACCAATCGCATTCCGGAGTTGGGATTCATATGTTAACGCAAAATTGGGGTATGGAAGTCAACACAGCTGGAATGTGAAATTGTCGGCTAACCGCAAAAAACCAAGATTTGCCATAATTGGATTTACACTAAATGGAGAACTTATCACAAATAACTTATCAAACTTGAAAGTTCACTTGAATTCTGAGTCATATCCATGTGATAATCTGAATGTTGATTTTAGTAAGAATTAGTATGCTCACCTATATGAAATGTATACAAGATTTCAATCTAGTTAATCGTGAATCACAACCATTTTTGACCCCAAATGAATTTAAATTGAAGACCCCTATTATTGTGGTTGATCTTTCATATCAAAATGAATCAGTAAAATTGGTCCTATTGATGTGAGAATTTCAATAGAACTAAAGACACCAAGTCATGAAAATACCCAAGATTATTGTCTCCTCATACAAGACCGTTTAGTTGAATATAACCCACTAAACGGACTAGTACAACGAGTTGTTTAACATTAGAAAAATGTTGAAAGATATTGTATCGATTAATGTTCAAGGTTTCTTTGATAATAATAATAATTTTATTCTAAAGGAAATTGGAATTGTATTCGAAAAAGATCCAAACTTGAATAATAGTTTTTTAATAGAACCACCATATGATTTTACTTTGCTAAATACAAAATCTCGAAAGACTGCAATTTGGTTAACCAATACACATCACAAAATTTTTTGGAACGATGGAGAAAATAGTTTTCCACAAACTCGAAAGTATCTAAGGACAATTACAAGCGGAAAACAAATTATTTGTAAAGGTGTGGAAAAGAAACGATTTCTACAGACGTTTTTTGGGAGTCGTCAGCTCATTAATGTCGAGGAAATGGGCTGTCCGTCATTAAACAGGTTTAAAGGAAACCGGTTTCCCTATTGTGAAACACACCTTAAGGGCGGGGTTTGTGCTCTAAACAATGCATACATTATTTTGACATTTTTTAAAAGTAGCTTCAAAACAATAAAATAATTTTTATACATTATTTTAAAGTTGAGACTAGATGTGTAAGGATGTGCAAGAAAACAAAGTTAACCAAATAAAGTTTCATGAGGAAATTGACCAATTTATTGAACAATTTAAAGGAGAGATAATTGGTCAGCATTTTCAATACCTTCTAAACACAAAAACTATGTTCATGAATCGAGGTGGACATGATCTCACTACTACGAATTATGGTGAACACTTTACATTTTGTAATCCAGAAATGACGTCGGAAACGTGCGCCTGCTTCTTCTATGCAAATCGCCGGAATCATAGCAGAAAATAAATTTCTATATATAAAAAAAAAAAAAAAAAAAAAAAAAAAAAAATGTTCGCAATACCAATGTAAATGAATAAATGTATTTTTATGGTACAAAATAAACTTCTGACATTTTATTTCGAGTTAAAATTACAGGTACGGAGAATGGAAAATATTTCCTTGACTAAGATATGTCGGCTATTTGCGAGTTGTTGCGCGGTAGTGATTTCAACCCCTATTATGGGAACGTATTAGAGCTAGCAGTCAGCCGTGAGGTCGTTGGCGTGAGGCCCATGATCTTGTCAATGGGCGTGCGCCTTCAGACTTGTGCATGTGTCCCTTTTATTCCGGTCAGGTAATAGACAGGTGCGCATGTTCGGGTAGCTCTTGCTTGAATCCCTTTTATGACATGTTTATGACCCATTTGTGGAAAGGAGAGAATCTTAGACAATTTACCAGTTAAACGTTCTGGGGCGAAAAAAAAATAGTCTGTTTGAAAATATTCGACATCTGAGAATTATTAACTTGTGAGATTCATTTTATTGGGGTTCTTTTGATTTCTAAATTAATTTTACAATCATAGGAAACGTTATTCCCCAACATGATCGGACATGTTCCTCTAAGGCAACCAGCTTTAGATGTTTTGGGTTTGCGACCTTTCTCACGTGCACAGCAACACCTGCTGAATATTAATTGCTGATAATGAGGAAAAGGATACGTGATCAATATTGTCACATGGAGATGTGGGGAAAGTGTGCGACCTTTCTCCCGTGTACAGCAACACCTGCTGAATATTAATTGTTGATAATGAGGCAAAAAGGTCACGTGATCAGTATTGTCACATGGTGGTGTGGGGTTGGGGGGGCAATTTAGTATACTCTTTATGGATATGATCGTGACATTTTTATGAGTTCAAAGTCCATTAAAATCACTTAATTTATTGGATTATCCTAATTGTCCCAGAACCCGCATACGTTAATGAAGAGGCGGGGGTCATTAATATGTTAATCAGTGAGAGGCGGGGTCATTAATATGCTAATTAGTAAGGGGGCGGGGGCCATTAATATGCAAATTGTCCCAGAACCCGTCTTTCCCTACTACCAAGGCCATATTCAGTTAAACTTAGAAAACTGACTTCAGCGTAAATGCGCACATCGGACTTACTGAAAATTGCTGATACTAGTAGCTTACGATTTTTTTTGATTTTTTGAAAGTAATTTTGTATTCTTACTGTATTTAGCTTGTTTTAACTAATTCAAGGTTCTTCATTTTTAATCTCTAAATATCTAGCTAATCTCTCGTGATGCGGTTTAAATCAAAATCCACTTTCTACTGCTTCTGGGACTTAGAAAATAGCATTTCACCCTTTATTGAGGAATCATTCGCTGATATCTTTCTTAAGACTTCGGGAGCAACTTTTTGTTGCTGGCTGCTCCCCTTGCGCGGTTTTTCGACTGGCGATAAGACAAGTTTTGCATTGCGGCTTGTATACGTTAACTGCCCCGCAACCATAACAAAAGACACGTCGATCTGCCACACAATTTTCCCAGCTGTGGCCTTCAACATCACAATTCCAACAAATTAACTTGTATGATCCTTGCCGAAAGGCAGCCACTTCAGATTCCTCAGTTTCGTTGTTGGATTCTTCTACGTCGTATACCTGCCGTCGGTAAGCTATAGGTCTAACTTTGGAAGCCTATTCTGATTTGTAGCTGAGTTCTTTGGCAAGAGATTCTTGCATCTGTACTACCTTCCGCAGGTGACTGACTGAATGGATTGGCTGGTATAGTAACTGTTGGCAGCTTTCATGCTGAAGATTGTTTTTAAGGATTTCTAATACCTCTTCATCATCCATCTTAACTGAACTTTTGTGTAGTAATGCCACAACCGCGTCGTAAAAGACAGCGAACGGCTCTCCGTGTTTTTGTTTTCTTGATCGAATTGCTTATAAAATCTGACGTGAAGTCTTAATATTGTAGCCTTAGGGCTATACAGAAATCGGACCAATCTATGTGTGATACTTGACTATGATTCCTCCAAAACCAGTCTCTTGCTTGACCTGTCATTAAAATATGCAGTGCCGGAAAGTCACTATCAATCGTAGCATCAGTAAGAGTTCTTACTCTGTAAATGAATTGCTCCACCGTAATACTCCTCGGACCTCGCACCAACTGAATATTCCATTTTTGCATAATATCCGCGACTTTTCCTGGGTTTCTAATCGAACTACTTGTGGATACCATAGGTTGGGCTGGGATAGGGACAGGTTGTAAAGGTGATCGTCCAATATCTGACTGAGATCTAATCCTTAAGTTTGGCATAACTCGGTTCTTCGATCATATTCTGTATTGCGTGGTAGTCGGGATCGTTTCTAGGTTGAGAATTGTTTTGACGGGCTGGACGACCTCTACGTCTCCGACCTTGCCCAGGATCTGCATAATTAGTGCTTTGAGAAGTGTCTAGTCTATGCAAATTTAGCGGATCTTGTGAGGGTATATTTAGTATGCCATTTTGGAGCTGTACCTCAGGATGACTCCTGGCATAATTCCATGTAATCCGCAGATTGTGAAGTGGTTGCTTCTTCTAGTCTGCTGGGGGAACCCCTTCCAACAACAAGCTTCAGGACTTGAGTGTTAATAGGTTGCACGCAGCTTGGGCACTCTTCATGAGTAACCAACCAGGTTTCTAAGCACGTCTTGTGAAAAATGTGTTGACAATTCGTCAAAAGGCACTGTTCCTTATCTATCATAACCTGACAACATATCAAACAATTACTTCCTGTTGCGATAACGGCGTTTGTTACGTTTTCGTCCCGGTTTGGCGGGTTGTGTTCTAAAGGTATTGTTACAGTTTATGTTTTCTAAATTTTTCCGGTGACAATGGTGGGAGACTTAGCTTATCATTAGTCAATTAGTGAGTTGCTTATTAAAAGAATATAATTATTTTGGATTATTGAAACTATCAAAGTTAAAAAGGGACTTAAATATTTCTTTAAGTCCGATAAACTCGTACGGTTTGGTATCAATATTCCATATGCCAACAACCGTCCATCACTAATCTCAACTCAAAATGCTTACAAAAACCGTCCTTTTCTATTTATGGGCTCAGACCTCTACTCCTTAATTCAAATAAGTAATACATGAAAAGTTGGCTACTTTGTTTTTGGCTAGATATTCAATCTTAGTCAAATGCGCTAGAATCCTAAAGACCCGTACCAGTATATGCAGGTGATTGTTTATTTTCAATGAAGAACAGAAGTTGTCAAGTGCCATGAAAGCAAACGAGCTAGAATTGGAAAATATATGGTATTGATGTAGCTGGTGAATTTACTAAAATATTCAATTAGGAATTTCATAGAAATTCTCTACCTGAATATGATTTTTATTATGTTCATGAAGTAAATTAAATTGTGACTAGTGCACTAATTTAAAAGTATTTTTGTACTTGTACCTCATTGTAATTTAAATATAGCATATAATAATTTTTGCTGTAATTTTATACATGTTTGACTTCCAAATTGGCAGATTTCAATTCATTGGCAAGCGTAAATCAACTAGAGTAGCAGGATTACGTAGCTTAACGGTAAAATCGAACAGTTATAAAAAGCTCATCGCTAAAACATTAAACACTTAACCCATTCGTGAAAATGCTGTTCTTATCTTCATTCAGCGGTAGCGTTGAGTTACGTAATCTTGCTACAGTAAACAAAACTAATACTAACATAGGGGATGTAGTGCTAGCTACGAGGCCTTCGACTACCGTTTCTTTTTTTTTATATTTATTAGTTTTAATTTGTTGATTTTTAGTTATTTGTTTTATGATTTTAATAGTTTTTTTTTTGGTCGGCATTAACCAGCTTATTTTAACCTGATGATTTTCCTTTGCTGTCTGAACTGCGATTTCTTTTTTATACCCTTGCAGAGGGTATTATGGTTTCAGTCAGAAGTTTGCAACGCAGTAAAGAAGACGTTTTCGTCCCTATGAACTATATATATTCTTGATCAGCATCACTAGTCGACTCGATCTAGCCATGTCCGTCTGTCCGTCCGTTTCTACGCAAACTAGTCTCTAAGTTTTAAAGCTATCGGGCTGAAACTTTCCCAAAAGTTTTATTTCTTTTGCAGTTAGTATATAAGTCGGAGCCAGCCGGATCTGACAACTATATCTTATAGCACCCAAAGAAATAATCGGGAAAAGAAAATTAAAAAAAAGTATATCTTTGGTGTTTTTAAACATATAACCACCAACGCTTGGAAATAACATTTTATAATCAGTTCTGAGTTTCGAATTTAATTTTATCAAAATCGAACGACTATATCATATAGCTGCCATAGGAACGATCGGAAAATTGGTGGGAAATTAATATGAAAGAAATCATTTTTTGTATTTTTAAGAATTTCGAATTAAATTTAATAAAACTCGGACGACTGTAAGATATAGCTGTCAAAGGAACGGTAAGAGAAATAATAAAATAATTATATTTTAAAAAATTTTGCTTTGTTGTTTTTGATCGTATTTTATTTTAATCTGGGATATAGAATATTTTAACTTTTCAGCATTGCGAATTTAATGTTACATAAATATCACTGAAGCTAGCAACAATCCTTATGAATTTAACATGGTGTTACTAACATTGATTATTTCTTATAACTGCAAAGGCATACAAACTTCGGCTTGCCGAAGTAAACTTCCTTTATTGTTTTAAATTGTTTTTCCGATTATTCTTATGGGAGCTATAAGATATAGTTGTCCGACCCGGCTGGTTCCAACTTATATACGATCTGCAATAGAAATAAGACTTTTGGGAAAGTTTCAGCCCGATAGCTTTAAGGCTGAGAGACTAGTTTTCGTAGAAACGGACGGACAGACGGACATGGCTAGATCGACTCGTCTAGTGATGCTGATCAAGAATATATATACTTTATGGGTTCAGAAACGTCTCCTTCACTGGGTTGCAAACTTCTGACTGAAATCATATTACCCTCTGCTAGGGTATAATAATGAACATATTGCAATTCAAAGACTAATGACTGCTTGAAGAGGAAATCAGGAGAGGGCGCAATTTTTCTGCAATTTATGTTTAAATTTTTTCCAAACTAAGAAAGCTGTATTGGGACACAAGACGCTTTGTAGTAGGAAGGTCTCAAAGATGCCGCACCTAGAATTTACCCAAGTGTTTTGGAACCAAAAAATCTTCAAGATAGCCCCAAATTAATTAATATTAATGAACATATTCCAGCATCATATGCTTGTTATATAAAGTGTGCTTTTGATTCTAGACTAGATAAATTTGTTTTAGAAACAGGAAAAAAATTAGGAAAATTTTGAAAATTCACTGATACAAAATTTAACTAAATTGAGTGATGAGTATTTACATAAATAGTTCCTATAAGAATGAGATGACCAACAAAAGTTTGATAATTCATTGAATTGTTCCATTTGTCAGAAAGTTTAAGGAACTGATAGGGTTAGAGATCATTGTTATTTCACAGGTCGCTTTTAAGGTGCAGCTCACTCTAAATGTAACTTGGATTATAAAGTAAACAAAATTATACCAGTAATTTTTCATAATTTTTTGAAAAAGACTGTTATTTATTTATTCAAGACTTAGGAAACATTGAAATTTCCTTGAAATTTCCGTAATACCAATAAATAAGGAAAACTATATTTCTGATTTAAAAAAATAAAACGTTTTAGTGGAAATAGTTTTGAAATTCGTTTTCTCGATACATATAGACTAATGCCCTCAAGTTTAGATACCCTAGCATCTAATTTAGTGGATGATCAATTGAATAGTGTAAAGACTTTTTTTAGTAATGATATTGAATTTCGTCTTATGCGTAAGAAGGTAATATTTCTCTATGAATATTTAGATTCCGCTAATAGACTCGAGGAAACTTCCCTCCCACCAATGAAAGCATTCTATAGTAGTTTAACGAAATGGGGATGCTCTCAGAAAGATTATGATCAAGCTTTTAAGGTTTGGTCGTTTCTCATGTTCCACTCCTAAAGATTATTTTAAATTATATTTGAAAACTGACATTTTTTGAAAATTTCCACATTAGAATTTTACTCCAGAATTTTAGAATTTTAGACTCCAGGTCTATCTTGGAAGGCAATGTTGAAAACTAAAAATATTCAACTTGAATTGCTGATCGGTGCAGATATGTATAGACTTAATCAAAATAGCATTCGAGGGGGTCTAGTTCAATGTTGTTATAGATACACAATAGCAAATAATAAATATTTGTCAGATTATGATTCCTCGAACGAGTCTTCATTTTTAAAGTATGTGGGTGCGAATAACTTGTACGGATAAAGATTTTAAGTGGACGGACATAAACAATAAAGTATATATATTCTTGATCAGGATCACTAGACGAGTCAATCAAGCCATGTACATCTGTCCGTCTGTCCGTCTGTCTGTCCGTCCGGATGAACGCTGAGATCTTGGAAACTATAAGAAATACAATACTGGGATAAGGCATGCTGATTCCTGAGATTCCTGCGCAGCGCAAGTTTGTTTCATCAATGTGCCTCGCCCACTCTAACGCCCACAAGCCTCCCAAAATTTTGGCTTCTACAGTTTTGATGCTAGAAAAAAAATTTAAACTGAAATGTATTGCTCTCATCAATACCTATCGATTGACCAAAAAAAAAGTTTACCACGCCTACTTTAATGCCCACGAACCGCCCACAAACTTCCGAAAATCGATAATATGAACGCGGATATCTCGGAAACTATCAAAGATAGAGAAAAAGGATCTCAGATCTAGATTCCGTAGCCTTAATAACTATCGATTGATCCAAAAAAAAGGCTGCCACGCCCACACTAAAGCCCATATCGCTTAAATCTGTCTACCACCCACATAACTATATATTGAGATCGCGGGTGGCGCATTTCAATCTTGTTTTGCTGCTTGCATATCTCCATTTCCCTTTGGTAACTTTAGCTTTCTTGTTATACCCGTTACTCGTAGAGTAAAAGGGTATACTAGATTCGTCGGAAAGTATGTAACAGGAAGAAGAAAGCGTTTCCGACCCCATAAAGTATATATATTATTGATCAGGATAACTAGCCGAGTCGATCTAGCCATGTCCGTCTGTCTGTCCGTCCGGATGAACGCTGAGATCTCGGAAACTATAAGAGCCAGGCCATTGAGATTTGGCATGCAGATTCCTGAGCTTTTTACGCAGTGCAAATTTATTTCAACAGAGTGCCACGCGCACTCTAACGCCCACAAACCGCCCAATACTGTGGCTCCTACAGTTTTTATGCTAGAAAAAAAATTTAAACTGAAATGTATTGCTCTCATCAATACCTATCGATTGACCCAAAAAAAAAAGTTTACCACGCCTACTTTAATGCCCACGAACCGCCCACAAACTTCCGAAAATCGATAATATGAACCCGGATATCTCGGAAACTATCAAAGATAGAGAAAAAGGATCTCAGATCTAGATTCCGTAGCCTTAAAACCTATCGATTGATCCAAAAAAAGGTTGCCACGCCCACACTAACGCCCATAACGCTGAGAGACTAGTTTGCGTAGAAAAAGTATAAGAATTATTTCATTATTTCTCTGACCGTTTCTTTGACAGCTATATGTTAGAGTCGTCCGATTTTTATTAAGTTTAATTTAAAATTCTTAAAAATACACAAAATGTTATTCCCCATAGTATGAGATAATATGTCAAAAAACACCGAAGCTATGAATTATTTCATATTATTTTACCACCAATTTTCCGATCGTTCCTATGGCAGCTATATGATAAAGTCGTCCGATTTTGATAAAATTAAATTCAAAATTCAGAACTAATTAAAAAATGTTATTTCCAAGCGTTGGTGGTTATATGTTAAAAAACACCAAAGAGATACTTTTTTTTTGTTTTTGTTTTCCCGATTATTCCTATGGGAGCTATAAGATATAGTTGTCAGATCCGGCTGGCTCCGACTTATATACTACCTGCAAAAAAATAAGACTTTTGGGAAAGTTTCAGCCCGATAGCTTTAAAGCTGAGAGACTAGTTTTCGTAGAAACGGACGGACAGACGGACATGGCTAGATCGACTCGTCTAGTGATGCTGATCAAGAATATATATACTTTATGGGTTCAGAAACGTCTCCTGCACTGGGTTGCAAACTTCTGACTGAAATCAATATACCCTCTGCAAGGGTATAAGAACACAAAAGATAAAATTAAAAAAACATTTTCTTTCGATTATTCCTATGGGAGCTATAAGATATAGTTGTCCGATCCGGCTGGTTCCGACTTATATACTACCTGCAAAAAAAAGAAGACTTTTGGCAAAGTTTCAGCCTGGTAGTTTTAAAACTGAGAGACTAGTTTGCGTAGAAACGGACGGTCAGACGGACATGGCTAGATCGACTCGTCTAGTGATGCTGATCAAGAATATAAATACTTTTACTTTGATGCTGTCGTCAGTACGTCATCTTGAGCAACGCCGTCTCCACCGACCAAAAAGCTCGCTCACTCTTGCCAGCGGTCTCTTCATGGGAAGAAAGTTTTCATCCTTGACCAGGACCAAGTCATCGACGATCAGGCCAGGCTTTGTTGTGCGACGCAGCAGCAGTGTCAAGTATTCTTCCTTCCATCGGGCCCAGAAGATCTGGTGTAAGTAAGCCACGCGTAGCTATCTAACTAGGCTAATAAAGTTAAGGTGCGTCACGTCAGGCTCGACGAATAAGGATGGCGGACCACTATTTAAAGAGTGAGCTGGGACTAACACATCCAAATCAGCAGGGTTCTCTGAAATAGAGACTAAGGGTCGAGAATCAACTACTGCAGAAATGTGGCACACAAAGGTCCACAACTCTTCAAAGGCTAGAACTAAAGGGCCAACAGCGCGATATATTTGTAAATAATGCTTAGCAATCTTTACCGCTGCCTTACAAAGACCTCCAAACTGCGATGAAGTCGGTTGAATAAAACACCAATAAATGGATTCCGATTTGCAAAAGTCCAATGTAACTTTATGATAATCGTCGCTGAGGAACAGGCGTGTTAGTTCAAGCAGCTCATTGCGCGCGCCAACAAAGTTTGTTGCATTGTCCGACAAAGCTTGCCGCGGCCTTCATCTGGTGCAAGCATAAGCACATTAATGGCATATTAAGGTCTTACAACCATAGTATCCAAAGGTTGTTATCTTAGAGGAACATATCCGATCGTGTTGGGAAATGGTGTGATCACGTACGCTTTTGCCTCATTATCACAGATGTTGCACGTGAGAAAGGTCGCACACCCAAAGTATTCAAAGATGGTTATCTTAGAGGAACATGTCCGATCATGTTGGGGAATAATGTTTTCTATAATTGTAAAACTAATTTAGAAACAAAAGAACCCAATAAAATAAATCTCACAAGTTAATGATTCTTAGATGTGGAATATTTTCAAACACACATCTTTGTTTCCGCCCCAGAATGTTTAACTAGTAAATTGTCTAAGATTCTCTTCTTTCCACAATTGGGTCATAAATATGTCATATAAAGGAGTCAAGCAAGAGCTACCCGAACATGCGCACCTGTCCATTACCTGACCGCACGCTCATTGACAAGATCATTGGCCTCACGCCAACGACCTCACGGCTGACTGCTATCTCTAATACGTCCCACAATAGGTGTTGAAAACACAACCGCGCAACAACTCGCAAGTAGCCGACATATCTCAGTCAAGGAAATATTTTCCATTCTCCGTACCTGTAATTTTAACTCGAAATAAAAAGTCAGAAGTTTATTTTGTAGCATAATAATACATATATTCATTTATTTTGGTATTGCGAACATGTTTTATTATATATTGAAATTAATTTTCTGACTTCGTTATTATTATATGTTCTTAATATCAGTCAACATGAATCGAAATTGCTTATCACAACAGCTTCTAAACAGCTTTTAGACAGCTTGTGAACAAATAATTTCTTAATTAGTTTTACAATCACAGGATACATCTTTCCCCAACATAATCGGACATGTTCCTCTAAGATTTATATATCAATCTTCAGATATTTTGGTTCTTTTCACGTAAACAGCAAACACATTAAAAATCAGAGTGCCGTCTAGTAATCAAGAAATTTTTAATTGTTCTTAACAAAAGAGAGCTCGTAGAAGTTAATAACAACTTGTAACCAGCTAATAACAATTAGTAAGCATCAAGTAAACAGATACTAAACAGCTAGTAACCAGCTAATAGCGTCTAGTAAATAACTTGTATACAATTACTAAACATATAGAAACCAGATACTAAACAGCTAGTAACCAGCTTTCTGACTGTAATTCAAACTACGGGTACAAAAGAAGGGAAAGTATTTTATTCAATGAGGTACGTCGTCTACTTGCGAGTTGTTGCACGGTCGTAACTTTATCGCTTATCAATGGTCTTGAGATGTATGATCTTATCAATCGTCCTGCGCCTTGGGTCTTGGGCATGTGACTATGATGACGGCCAGGTAATGATAGTCCACGGCAAGTCTGTTTGTACCATTTGTTTTTTGTTTTTGTACCATAAAAAAAGTTGTTGGGATTTGCTGAGGGTTATAAAAAGGTTTTGTTAAAATGTAAACGCGAACTAGTGTTGTTGCTAACTTAGAATCTTGGCGATGTGTTTGAACAAAGCAGAAATGAACAAACTTTTAAACAAATAGACAAATTTTGAAAGATACTGTTTCGATCGATGTTAATAAAATAATAATAAAAATTTTATTCTAAAGAAAATTGGAATTGTATTCGAAAAGAATCCAAACTTAAATAATAGTTCTTTAATAGAACCACCTTATGATTATACTTTGCTAAATACAAAATCTCGAAAGACTGCAATTTGGTTAACAAATACACATCACAAAATTTTTTGGAACGAACAAACTTGAAAGTATCTAAGGACAATAACAAGTGGAAAAGAAATTATTTGTAAGGGTGGGGAAAAGAAACGTTTGTGGGGAAAAGCAGATGTTTTTGGGAGTCGTCAGCTCATTAAAATCGAGGAAATGGGCAGTCCGTCGTTAAAAAGTTTTCAAGAAAACCGGTTTTCCTAATATGAAACACGACTTAAGGGTTTGTGCTCTTAACAATGCCTACATTATTTCGACATTTTTTTAAAAGTAGCTCTAAAACAATAAAATAATTTTTCTACACTTTACACTAGATGTGTAAAGACCTACAAGAAAATAAAATTAACAAAATGAAATTGCATGAGAAAATTAAACAATTTAAAGGACAGATAATTGGTCAAAACTTTCAATAGCTTTTTTTTTTGTTTAGACTTTGGTTGTTTATTTTGAATCTTCTCTTACGAGACTAACAACTACATTACTACATTATTCGAACAGTTTGTTAAACTGTATTTATGTTAGACTGACCCAATAACTGTCGCTGGATGGGACGCTCGTTACGACGAAGGCGGAAACGGCTACATACCAACGTTAATGCTCTAGCGAGTTGGTTTGGATGGGTTGACAGCTTTGTATAGTAGTTTTCCATGTGTTGCGCTATTACGTCTCGAACGGGGAGTATATTCAAGTTTCTCTGAATATATTCGGTGATAGTTTTCAGGATCTTTGCTTGGGCTCTCTGCACGATTTCTACGTTGCTGTTGCTGGCGCTCCCCCACAACTGGGAGCCATAAGTCCAGATTGGTTTCAAAACGGAGTTGTAGAGAAGGACCTTGTAGTCCAGACTGAGGGGGGAGCGGGAGTTTATAAGCCAATGCAGACTGTTTGCCTTCAGCCCTAGGTGAGTTCGTTTAGCTTCAATACGCGTGCGCCAGGTAAGCCGTCTGTCGAGATGTACGACAAGATATGTTACTTCATCTGAGTGAGGAATTTCGTCTATTTAAGGTAAAGGTTACTTGCTTACATTTTTGCTCATTTACTTTTATACGCCAGTCTGAGAGCCATTTCTCTACTACATCTAGATGGGCCGCAAGTTGCGCTGATGCTTGTGGTGGACATTTAGATCGGCTGAGGATCGCGGTGTCGTCGGAAAACGTAGACATAGTCAGTTGTCTGCTTGTAGGAATATCAGAAGTGTAGAGTTGATATAAAGTTGGCCCGAGAGCGCTGCCTTGAGGAACTCCAGCCTCGATGTTACGTTCAGCTGACATGGAAGTATTGCATCTCACAACAAATATCCTGATGTAAAGATATGACTTCAAGAGTTTATGCGTGTTATTAGGGAGCATTATTTTGATTTTATGCATTAGCCCGTCAAGCCATATTCTTTTGAATGCTTGAGAGACGTCCAAAAATACCGCAGTGCAGTATTCCCTATTTTCAAATGCACTTCGAATTTCTGATGTTATGCGGTTCACCTGTTCGATAGTTCCATGTTTTTCGCGAAAGCCGAATTGGTGTGCTGGGATACTTTTATGTCTTCTGAAGTATGGTATGATACGGGTTTGAAGGCATTTTTCAAAGAGTTTTGATAGACACGAAAGTAAACTTAACGGTCCCCTTCAGTTCTGCAGTAGGGACGCGGTGACATGGCTTAAGGCAAAAAGCTTTTTTTGTGCCTAAAACGCTGTGCCGCTGTTGACGTCAGCAGAGCAGTCGGCGCAGCCGTAGAAGACTGCCCACGAAAACGATCGTGCAACAAAGAGAGGCAGATATTCGGATATTTCCCTCTCTTCCTTGTCTTATAATCTGCCTGCACTCCGCGCTCGCAGAGACAAATTTCGGCCGGTCCGCTATTTTTTTTTGCGTCTCTCCGTTATGTTCGGCTAGCGACTAATTTTCGGCGGAAAAATTTTCGTGGAGCAGCGACATGTGAATGCCCTAATATTTTAGGAGCATTATTGTGTATCGAAAATATACAACTTATATTGTTTTATTAAAGTAAATTATTTGATTATAGTAAAATTAAGTAATTTGGATTTACTTATAATGTTACGTTTACTTATTATACATTTTTATTACAATATATTTTTTTTGTGTAATTATAGAAAATTAGTCCGTTAAAATTGATCTCAATATTTAAAACATTAGTAGTATTAGTATTAACATTTTTAAAAAATTCGTATTGTATTTTTTACTGAAGAAGTACAAATTATATAGTCGGATATATTTCGCCTTAGAAAGGGTATAAGTGCAGTGGCACGCGCCAACAGCGAAGAGAAAACAAAGGAAATCGAGTAAAGGGGTGAGAAGAAGACTTGGTGCATTCTTTTTAAGTGATTGAAAGGGAAGCATCCATTTTAATTGTGCGCAGCAGAGTTACTTTAATCGTCTCTTAAAGTTAATATAATAAAGTCAGGTAAGTGCTACGTTAAGTTTAAGATGTTGTGCATTGATCTTAGTTTAAAGTACGTATATTTGAAGGTATTCAATGGGTTCCGTTAGCCGAAAGTGGATGACGAAATGTTTTGTGGCAAAAAAAATCCCGCAAAGGGTTTATACACAGCTCTAAAAGGTAAATATACAAATAAACAAGTATAACGCATTTTTTAATCATATCCCCATACATTTTTTAGGAGCGTTGGCCAAGGATTCGGAGGACCCGGACAAAGGTTTAAGGAAAGCGATGACCAATGTAAGAAGCCAATAACGTAACATAAAACTAGGCTTACTATAATAATTGTCCTTTAACAGAACCTAAATAACACTATTTAATTAAAATGAATTTACAAGTAAATAAAATGTATGTATTTTAGATTCTATATTTTCATAAGTGAAAACTCATGGAAAAATTCTGATTTTGCCAAGTGATTTCACTTGGGACGTGTCACTTGCAAGTGATTTCACAAGTGAAAACTCATGGAAAAATTCTGATTTTCACAAGTGGTTCACTTGGGACGTGTCACCGGCACGTGACAGGCCATACGAAAAATGAGTATAAGGAACAAGTGAAATCCCGTAGGACTTCGAAAAAATTTCATTTGAATTTTCACTTGCGAAAATGCGAACATCCCATACAATTTTCTGTATGGAGCGTCACTTGTTCTTCACTTGTGCAAAAGGACATGTCCCACGTCATTTCCAAGGTGATTCACAAGTGAAACTTTTTTTTGGAACTGAAGGGTCTGTATGAGAAGGTGAGTGTGTGGTCTTTTCCTGGTTATACCCGTTACTCGTAGAGTAAAAAGGTATACTAGATTCGTCGGAAAGTATGTAACAGGCAGAAGGAAGCGTTCCGACCCCATAAAGTATATATATTCTTGATCAGGATCACTAGCCGAGTCGATCAAGCCATGTCCGTCTGTCCGTCCGGATGAACGCTGAGATGTCGGAAACTATAAACGCTAGGCTATTAAGATTTGGCATGCAGATTCCTGAGCTTCTTACGCAGCGCAAGGTTGTTTCAGCAGAGTGCCACGTCCACTCTAACGCCCAATAACCGCCCAAAACTGTGGCTCCTACAGTTTTGATGCTAGAATAAAGATTTTAGCTGAAATGTATTGTTCTCATCAATACCTATCGATTGACCCAAAAAAGTTTGCCACGCACACTTTATCGCCCACAAGCCGCCCACAAATTTCAAAAAATCGTAAATTTGAACGTGGATTTCTCGGAAACTATTAAAGATAGAGAATTGGGACCTTAGATTTAGATTGCGTAGCCTTGTACGCAACGCAAATTTTGTCACGCGAGTATGCCACGCCCACTCTAACGCCCACAAACCGCTCAAGTCTGTGGCACCCACAATTTTCATGCTATATAAAAAATTTTAACTGAAATGTATTGGTCTCGTCAATACCTATCGATTGATCCAAAATTTGCCACGCCCACTCTAACGCCCATAACGCTTAAATCTGTCTACCGCCGGTAGGTGGCGCATTTCAATCACGCTTTGCTGCTTCCATATCTCCATTTCCCGTTGGTCTCTTTAGCTGAGTAACGGGTATCTGCTAGTCGAGGTACTCGACTATAGCGTTCTTCCTTGTTTTGGTATCATTATGATGATTGACTTTTTCCACCTTTTTGTCATCGCGTTGAACAGCTGGCATATGGTACCAACTGCGCATAGTGGGAGTTCTATAGGAATTTTTGGAGTTATTAGATCGCAGACTGGACATTTTCTCGCTGCTGCTCTTTTATAATTTTTATGACTTCGCGTGGTCGAAATACAATTGGTTCGGTAATAGGAAAGTCGTCTTCAGTTTGCGATCTTATATTACGCACGTTTGTTGCTGGATTTGGCTGGAACACATTTTTAAGGTGGGCAGCGAATGTGTCGGCTTTGTCTTTGTCGCTTCGGGCCCAGCAGCCTGCAGGGGTCCTTATTGGCGTAACCGATACTGTTGGAGGGCTCAGTGTTGAGTGGGCTTCCATAGCGTTGTTGGGATCTGTCTTCATCTTGTCGTAGTGCCGTGGTGAGTCGGCGTGAAGCTTCATTTAACTGTTGCTTTGCAGATGGCGATCGAAGTAATTGCCATTCGTGCCGGGAACGACGCTTTGCCAGCTGCACTTTTTCTGCATTCGTGTGCTTTGTGTTAAGTGTCATGTCTTGCCTTCGTGGTGTTGCGATTCGAGCCGCTGAAGCCACTGACTCTAGCATGCTTACGGTTCTGTTGATGTCATCTTCGCCGGTTAGCTGTTGTGTAAATTCAATGTGAGAACTAACGTATTTTTTGAATTTGAGCCAGATTGTGCTATTAGAGGTTAACATGACGGGGTTGTCATTACTAACTGGCTGTTGGTTTAGGCTAAAGAGTACAGGCGAGTGGTCTGATGATAGATCCGAGAGAGAACTGGCGCTAATCAGATTTCGTGGGATGTTTTTTGTAATTTCGAAGTCAATTAAGTCCGGCAGTTTTCTGGGGTCACTAGGCCAGTGTGGAGGTGATCCAGGCGAAACGCAGTCAAGTTTATTGCTAGGTTTTATAATTGCGTAATACAGTTGTCTACCTTTCGGCGTCACGAGGCGAGATCCCCTGTGCGTATGCTTGGCGTTATAGTCTTCTGCTGCTATAAAGTATTTGCCTAGTGAGTTGAAGTAGTCGATAAACTGGGCTTCGGATATCGTGAATCGAGGAGGACAGTATACCGGTGCTAGAGCTAGATTGTGACAACCCAACTGTTTATTGATAGAAGTGGCTTGCAGGTAGTTAGTAGCAAACGTGTTGTGGAAGCGGTGTTTGATGCGGGTTTTAATCAGGATTCCAGTGCCTCCACGGGCCTTTCCATCAGGATGATTGGTATTGTAAATCATATACCCTAGGATTTGAATATTGTATATGTTGTTACTTGCAGAAACCCACATTTCTGCAAGTAACATTACGTCGATTTCATTGTCATTCATAAATTGTGCTAGGTCAAGTTTGTGCCGTCAAACGCCGTTGACATTCCACAGTGCAATGCCCAGGGGAGCCATTGATTATTTTGATAAGGTGTTTTGGAGCATCTGAATCAAATTATTTTGATTTGTCAACATACTTTGCAAGGTCGTTCGCATAAAAGAAATGAATTCATTCATACTATGTTGCAATATGAGTATCATCGTTTCCATTTTACTTTCTGTGTGCTCTACAGGTTGGTAAGAGACTGTAGGTGGTGATTGGACATTGTACCTTCTAAATACAAAAACAATGTTCATGAATCGAGGTGGACATGATCTCAAAACTACGAATTTTGGTGAACACTTTATATATTGTAAACCTGAATTCTTCTATGCAAATCGCAGAAACGAAGTCAGAAAATTAAATTAAATTAAATTAAAATAAATCATGTTCACAATACCAAAAATGAATAAATATATTATTATGCCACAAATTAAACTTCTGACTTTTTATTTCGAGTTAAAATTACAGGTACGGAGAATGGAAAATATTTCCTTGACTGAGTTGTTGCGCGGTCGTGATTTCATCCCCTGTTATGGGGTGAGTTACAGCTAGCAGTCAGCCGTGAGGTCGTTGGCGTGAGGTCCATGATCTTATCAATGAGCGTGCGCCTTAAGACTTGTGCATGTATCCCTTTTATTACGGCTAGGTAATGGACAGGTGCGCATGTTCGGTTAACTCTTGCTGAATCCCTTTTATGACTTCTTTATGACCCATTTGTGGAAAGGAAAGACACTTAAACAATTTATTAGTTAAGCGTTCTGGGGCGGAAGCAAAAATGTGTGTTTAAAAATATTCCACCTCTTAGAATCATTAACTTGTGGTCGGTAGGGGGGTCGCGGCCATTAATATGCTAATTGTCCCAGCACCCGTTTGCACTACTGGTGCATATAAATGAGAGCATGTAGGAACGAACCTTCAAATGATTAGCTTTCGTGGAAAACCAAACGAATACTCAAATTCGCACCTCCGACTTGTAGAGGATTGACCCGAAAAATCAATGCCAGTGGCTTCAAATGCAAGAGATCCATCAAATCGCTCCTTTTGAAGATTCGGCATTATATGCTCTACAAATCGGGGCTTCGTTTAAAAGTATCTAACGCATTGTTTAACTGTCTTGTTTACCATCTTCCTCCCCCAATAGGTCAATATAGGGATCGAACTATGCCACGTAGTGCTCGGGGACCAGTGTTCACATTACGTTCATGAAAGTCATGAATGATTCCGTGGTAATAAAATTGAGTAACGGCCATCCAGTCTAAGAACCCCAAACTGGTCAATGAAAGGCGGAAACGATGCGAGCGAGCCAGATAAATAAACTAATCCCTTTAACAGCGACGATTTTATGTCGGCCAATAAATGAGAGCACTGGACAGACAAAGCAACCACTGAGTATCGATTTGAAGATCGAACACCGTGAGCACGGGTTGACGAATGCGTTTATTAAACTTATAGATGAATCCGAAAACTCTTTGAGGCGCAGCAAAAGAATGAGCAAGTTTGGAGCCGGATCCTCATATAGAGACTTTATTAGCAGGATCCTTCGGAGAAGTAGTCAGTCAGTAGTCAGTCAGCTTTGAAGCCGCAGGGGAATGCCGGTCCATGGACCAAGAAAGGAGACTTGTTCAGTTAAGTCGGTGTTCACGTCAAAAGGGCTTTTAATTTCTGGAGGCAGTGTCGAGCGGCAGTTTTCTCAAGATGTCTACATCTCGTTCGGTCGCACTGCCCTCCGCTCTTCCTCTCCAGCTCTCCTTTACGGCTCCGATAAGCACTGAAGCGCTTTAGTTAAGCTAAGCTTAAGCAGTTATATTTTCAAAGTGTCCAAATGTGTGTTTTTGCGTACCATTTTTGTTGGGATTTCCTCAAATTTCTGCGATCGCTTGATCCCCCGCCCCAACAGTGCGAAAATCACCTTGGGACAGAATGTCAGCTGGATTTAAATATGTTGGAACGTAACGCAACTCGACTGATTCAGTTAGTCCATGAAAGGCAGCCACTCGGCTTTCTAAGTATGAAATCTGGGGGCTCGTCTCGGATCCATGAATGCGCAACAGCAGAGTCGCAACAGCAATAAGCCCTTCCCTCGAATGCGTTCTGGACAGATATTTCCGTGACGAGCTTAGGCAGAAGTTCAGCACCACAAAGTTCCAGTTTAAGCACAGTGAGTGTTTTCAGAGGCACTTCCACTTTGAACAAAGCAAATAAGATTGTCCGATATAATCGATGTAGATACATGCGCCATATGCTTCTATGCTGGCATCACAAAATCCATGAATTTCAGTCTCAGCATTTGGAGAAAGAACCGAAACTCTTGCATATAGTATTCCGTTCCGCGTTCTGAGACTCAAGAAGGCTTTTATCATAAGATAACTTCTGCTTTCACAGTTGCTAAAGGAAAATTGTAGCTTTTGTGATCACAGGCCCAACCAAACCGAGTGGTTCGAAAAATCGCACAATTGCAGACAAGACATATTGCCTGTACGGGGTTGATGGTGATTGTAAGACCGAAGAGGAGAAACAGCATGTAGGTATAGTCACCTAGAGCCTCCAATGCAGTCAAGATGTATTTCACAAACGAACCTTCTGGTTTGATAAATAGTTCTTGAATGTCTTACCTGAAGCAATGATTCTTTTACTTTGATAAGTATTACCAATGAACGATCAGCAGCGCCGACAGCGAGGCTGGCGCAGAGTGGTCAGCGCTTATTTATATTTGAATATATAAGTAAATGACGACTAAGAGCCGCAGCGGCAAAGAGGAGGTATTATGTTCACATGGTGACAGAGCGGTCGCGCTTGCCAGACAAGCCGACTTAGCACTGTCCAGGCCATTGCACTCAACTGCGGTCATATCACCAGGCACTCAAGGATCTGCTTCGGACTTGGATTTGTATTTAAATATTGTGGCCAAGTGCTACCATGTTTTTGTAATATTTTTTTAAGCATAACACTGAGTACAGTGTGCATTTGATATGTTCTTTGAACATATTACAAGCATCCATAGCAAGACCTAGCGTTTTGGTGAAATCAGTCCTATCAACAAGGTTCAAGTATGACTTTTTATCATCTTCGGCAATTCCATCCAAAACAGCGGGCACATTCGACCACCACCTTCTAAGTTTAAAATTTTCCCTGGCTAGAATTTTGGATGTCTGATAATCCATAATGATGACTCCTTAGATTTGACTCCAGATATCGGGTCATTAACATAAAAATCGCGAAGCAGGACCTCAAAACCAAGTGGAAACGCTGTCTGCTCATCTGCTGACAACTTTTGCATAGCTCGTACAGCCGGAAATTATGCTGGTTTCGTTCCATAAAAAACGGCGTCTGGTTTGAACACCCGCAATTGGTCTTGAGGGTAATCTCTCCACAGAATGCATTGCAAATAGCTCTTTCCTTGCAAGCCCTGGCACAACAATGCATTTTAAAAAAGGTCTTCTGTGATTGGAACCGGGTGAGAACGAAACCGAAGGAGAATCTGGAACAGCTTGTGCTGAATTACGGGCCCCACCATAGGCGCGTCGTTGAGAGAAAAGCCAGATTTGTGGTAAGCTATCGACGGCAGAAACCATAGACGGCATATGTCAAGGTATTCCTTTATGAGAGCCGCATATTGAGCATTTAATGCTGACCGACGATCAAGCTGGTAGGTCTCTTCCAAAAGATCAAGATTTAGTTTGGCAGGTAATTGAACAGAATAATCACCAGCTGGCGAAAGAGCGACATGCCTTACGAAGTGTGCCCCACAGATTAACTCTTCCTTTGTAGCGCGTATAATTAGCTCGGCGCAGCTTTCCATTTCCCAAAATCGTCATACCGATCCAAACTATTTTTCTCACTAGCGAGGGGTAGATCAAGAGACGACATTAAGGAGGAGCCATTGGATAGGCCATAACCTCCGGAGGAGCTTGATTTGCCCAACGCAAAACATCTCGTAAAAAAGGCAGACTCTAATCAAGAGATTCACACGCTGGGGAGCATAAAACGTGGTTTGCACTGGTTTGCGAATCGGGTTGTTATTAGGTGCATCTGAGAGCCCGAGTCGAGTAGAGCTCGACAAGGAACGGAAGCCCCAGATCGGGTTTTTACTAAAATTATGGATGTTGCTATGAGCACAATATCATTACTAAAATCCTGTGCAACAAGTACAGTAGAAGGGGAAAGCAGAGAAGGGGGTCAGATTTGTGGCAACAAATGCGGATCTATGCGTATTTGAAAATCTGATACTTTCCACCTGATTTCCCGGCTCTTAGTTTGCCATAGCGAAATCCATAGTCTCCAACGACCTGCATCGCTGCTCCAAAAAAGATGCCATGGATTCCCACGTCAGAATATCATTAACGACGCTCTTATCATTTTTCCTGACTTGCCGGATACTTATTATACCCGTTACTCGTAAAGTAAAAGGGTATACTAGATTCGTCGGAAAGTATGTAACAGGCAGAAGGAAGCGTTTCCGACCCCATAAAGTATATATTCTAAGTATTCTAAGTATATTCTTGATCAGGATCACTAGCAGAGTCGATCTAGCCATGTCCGTCTGTCCGTATGAACGCTGAGATCTCGGAAAATATAGGTGCTACAATACTGCGATTAGGCATGCAGATTCCTGAGATTCCTGCGCAGCGCAAGTTTGTTTCAGTAGAGTGCCACGCCCACTCTAACGCCCACAAACCGTCCAAAACTGTGGCTCCTACAGTTTTGATGCTAGAAT